>NW_028162593.1:292009-434389 GCF_964263955.1 Coregonus lavaretus
GGGGGCAGGCAGGCAAGTTCCAATTCAGTTGTCAAAACGTGGGTGGGACAAGCATGCATTGGCAGGCAAGCTGCAGAAGGACAATCAGGCTACTTGCAATTTTGACGGCCAACTAGCTGAAAAAGTTTGAGAGGGTTTATCTAATGTTCCCTCGTTAGATTTTAGCTCATCTCGCGCTGGCTTGCATTAGTTTGTTTATCTTGTTGTTTGATCAATAGGACTATGAAGTTAGTTCCCAAATGTAAGAGGAATCACGTGATATTAACATATTTGTAGAAATCCATTCAGGTGTATTTTGTGGCTTTTGGCGAATGCGTTCTAATGATCTAAAGTCGCGCTGTTTCTACTGCTGTAAACACACAGTCCAGTTCAAAGTGAATGATAGCAAGCCCGTGTGGCAAATGGCTTATTTGCATGTAGGCCTACTGTAGCTCTGATTGGCTTTGGCACACCGGCCTGCGGAGACTCCGGTCCTGGACAAGACATATGTTTTTATTAGGTTTTATTTACTGCAGTGTCTATTAATTGTCAAAACGCATGGCCGCTTTCCCACTCTATATTGCTATAGAGTTTTCACAAATGCCTTAGTACACGTCATTCCCAAACATTCTATGAATTTATGAAAACGTGAAAATGAAAATGTTAAAAAAAAGGTGTCATATGTTGCTAAAACGCTGTCAGTTCCACTTTAACTCCCCCAAACCTCACAACAACAGAGGACAACAGAGGACACACCATTCAAGGCTTTTAGTGCGATAGAGATTTAATAGATAGATTTTTGCTTCACTTGTTAAAACACTCAGGGACATGTTTCAGTTCCCCTGTTAACAGCTGTATAAATATGAATTGGTCTTCCCATAGGGACTATCCATTTCATTTTATTGTCATATTCCTCAGGAAACAGTTCAAATCAATTCTGGAGTGCTGAGAGATGCTTTTGTTGTGTGTTTGACAGCAGTGTGTGTGTGTGTGTGTGTGTGTGGGGGGGGGGGGGGGGGTGTTCTGTGTTTGAAAACATGTCACTATTTGTTTAGTGCTGTTGAACATATAGCACTCTATGATCTCTCCATTCTCTCCTCTATGATCTCTCCGTCCTCTCCTCTATGATCTCTCCGTTCCTCTGTGTGTGATTAGTAGTGTTGGATTGGAGGAGTTTGATTTATTTCAGAGTAGTAGTTTCAGCTGTAGCAGCCAAACATCCAGATGCTCTGAGCATCTGTGAGGGAAGCCAACATCTCACTAGAACAATCTTTAGTCCTGGAAATGGGACTTCTGGAACTGTGTTGTTGTGTTTCTGTTCTGGACATCTTACGTAAACATCAGCCGGGAGTCTAAATTAAAATCGAATTTGTTTATGACTTGGAAATCAATCAAATTTAGAGAGTTCAAACCCATCAAAAACATCTGGTTAAAACACCAAGGAAATAACTGAAAGTAAATCATCTAATCAGGGGCATGGCTAATACCTTGATGGATAGCTGTAAAACCCCACAAACACTTTCTCTGGGAGTGTGTCTAACAGATATTGACCCTGCGCCTCCAGCTAAGTGGACCCATAACTCTAATCTACTCATCATGTTTACGGCCACGGGGGTCTAAAGAAGAGTTGTTTTTATTCTTCTTTTTATCTCCTCCATTCATTGGACATTTTGTCAGAGTGACAAGTTTACCATTTCACAGAGTGATTATGAAGCTGGGGGTCTGTCAGCAATGAAACACAGATCTGAGAGGACTCTAAGATGGGCCTGGTGATAAGACCGAGAAGAGCTGTCAGGGAAGAGAGAGACACTCTGCAGTGAACAACAGAGCGCTGTGTCTGTGTGTGAGAGAGAGAGAGAGAGAGAGAGAGAGAGAGAGAGAGAGAGAGAGAGAGAGAGAGAGAGAGAGAGAGAGAGAGAGAGAGAGAGAGAGAGAGAGAAGAGAGAGAGAGAGAGAGAGAGAGAGAGAGAGAGAGAGAGAGAGAGAGAGAGAGAGAGAGAGAGAGAGAGAGAGAGAGAGGGTAGGGTATAAAACAATTACCAAACAGCAGGCCTTTTTACTCTTTAACTGTTTTACTGAGATTCTCTCTACCTTCTCTCTACCTTCTCTCTACCGACCACCTTCAGAGGTTTCTGGTTATTATGAGAAAGGGGACAAAATGCTACAACTGGTAAGCAATATAACAGATGTGTTATAGGGTGGCCATTTTAACAGTTATCCCCACTTTGTAGACTTTACTGCTGAACCAAGTGCTCCATATCGGCCGTCTTGAAATGACATATGTGAGGTTGTCAAACTAGACTAGAGCCACATTTGTGCGTTAGCTTCAGACCAAGTGATGCTTAGCAGATGGATGTGTGTGATCACTTGGTGGCCATTTTGGGCCGATAAAGATAAGAAGATTAGTAATCTGCTATAAGGGGGGAAACGACTACATAGCTGGTTTTTATCTGAAGGACAATAGAGGTGGCCATCTTTAGCATTTAGACCTTTGTGTGTCTCAGGTTGTTCTTAATGGGATTTCATTGAAAGCGTTAAGATAACCATGGTTAGACCTTAGTCTGTCTCAAGTTGTTCTTAATGGGATTTCATTGAACGTGTTAAGATAACCATGGCTCATTCACGCTCTGTGGTTTCAGAGGGTGACCATGGACTTTTTTTTTCTAAACGGCAGAATGTTTTCTCTCCATTCTGTCTTAATAGCAGTTTCTCAACCATTGTGGCTCGGCCATTGGAACGAGATGGGATGTGAAGGATGTCTGTCCGTTTGTATGGAATGAAAGCGAGGGATGAAAAGAGGCAGGAAAGAAGGGCGAAGAAGAAGAAGACCCTCGTTTTGGACAGAACTAACATCCAGTGTTGGTTCTATAGAAGACAGTTCTATAGAATAAACTTCTGTGTCCCCAGAAGTCAGGGGGTTAACTGAATCCTGGAAGCATCCGGAATTCTAGTCATTTGTTCGATCTGGTGAAGTGGTCCCTTTGAAGTGTGTGTGTGTGTGTGTGTGTGTGTGTGTTATTTCATCAATCCACTGACCAGACATTCTCTTTCTTCTCTCTTCCAAGTGGTGTCTCACTTTCATAAAAACCCAGTGGTCCATTCACACTTCCATCCACTTTCATCTTCTCCTCACTCCAAAAGGGTTGAAATATCTCCCCTCCCTCCCTCCCTCCCTCCCTCCCTCCCTCCCTCCCTCCCTCCCTCCCTCCCTCCCTCCCTCCCTCCCTCTCTTCAAATGTCGATACACAATCAGCCAACTGCATTCCATTTCTGAAAGGACAACCCCAGTCAAACAGAATCGTGCAACGACACATGCCACAAATCCCTTTAGTTATGTCTAAACCTTTACAGGTTGTCTTATCTGTCTCGTTTAATTCAGTTATCAGGGCTGGACCGCTGACAGAGAAGTGGTATTCAGGGATATCTGATGGCAACAGGGGTGTTGGTGGTGGTGGGGATTTCTGCTTCAAGTTTGTCTGTGTATGTGTGTGTGTGTGTGTGTGTGTGTGTGTGTGTGTGTGTGTGTGTGTGTGTGTGTGTGTGTGTGTGTGTGTGTGTGTGTGTGTGTGTGTGTGTGTGTGTGTGTGTGTGTGTGTGTGTGTGTGTGTGTGTTTGTGTGTTTCTGTTGGAGTAAATAAGGGGAGACAACATAGTCTGAGCGCCAACAGACCCTCTTAATCCAAAGTCCAGAGACATGACAGGACTCCTAAACTGCATCTATACAATTCAGAATTGATACACTGATTGAGCTGTTAAGATTAGGTCTTCATGTTCAGTCTGTTTTATATTCTGACCAGGACAGCTGTTTAAGTAGCTGCCAGTGAGAGAATGGAGCTTTTATATAAAATGTTATATTTAGTTGCTTTATGAGATCTCATATTTTTTTTATTGCAAATAAACAATTAATAATGCAAATGAACAATTATAAAAGCTGACTTTTCTATGGGATTGATACCTCTTGCCTTGTCTTTAGCAGCACAGCAAAACTATGGGATGGATAGCTCTAGCTGTTATAATGATGTTTACAGAGAAATAGCTCTTGGTCTGGTTTCCCGATAGCGATGGAATTTAGGCTTACGAGTTTTTAACAATACATCTTTCCTACAATAGACTAAAATGTAACATGCTCTTCCCAAAATACCACGCAGAGATAAACGGTTGCTAGGTGAGTTGTTGGATGTTGTTAAATGTGTAACCAGAGGGAAAAAAACTCTAGACCACCTCTACTCCACACACAGAGACACGTACAAAGCTCTCTCTTGCCCTCCATTTGGCAAATCTGACCATAATTCTATCCTCCTGATTCCTGCTTATGAGCAAAAACTAAAGCAGGAAGCACCTCGGTTAATAAGGAAGTGGTCAGATGACGCAGATGCTAAGCTACAGGACTGTTTTGCTAGCACAGACTGGAATATGTTCCAGGATTCTTCTGATGGCATTGAGGGGTACACCATATCAGTCACTGGCTTCAGCAATAAGTGCATCGATGACGTCGTCCCCACAGTGACCGTACATACATACCCCAACCAGAAGCCATGGATTACAGGCAACATCCACACTGAGCTAAAGGGTAGAGCTGCCGCTTTCAAGGAGCGGGACTCTAACCCGGACGATTATAAGAAATCCTGTTATGCCCTCCGACGAACCATCAAACAGGCAAAGAGTCAATACAGGACTAAGATTGAGTCGTACTACACCGACTCCGACGCTCGTCGGATGCGGCAGGGCTTGCAAACTATTACAGACTACAAAGGGAAGCACAGCCGCGAGCTGCCCAGTGACACGAGCCTACCAGACGAGCTAAATCACTTCTATGCTCGCTTCGAGGCAAGCAACACTGAAGCATGCATGAGAGCATCAGCTGTTCCGGATGACTATGTGATCACGCTCTCCATAGCCGATGTGAGTAAGACTTTTAATCAATCAATCAATCAATTTTATTTTATATAGCCCTTCTTACATCAGCTAATATCTCGAAGTGCTGTACAGAAACCCAGCCTAAAACCCCAAACAGCTAGTAATGCAGGTGTAGAAGCACGGTGGCTAGGAAAAACTCCCTAGAAAGGCCAAAACCTAGGAAGAAACCTAGAGAGGAACCAGGCTATGAGGGGTGGCCAGTCCTCTTCTGGCTGTGCCGGGTGGAGATTATAACAGAACCATGCCAAGATGTTCAAAAATGTTCATAAGTGACAAGCATGGTCAAATAATAATCAGGAATAAATCTCAGTTGGCTTTTCATAGCCGATCATTAAGAGTTGAAAACAGCAGGTCTGGGACAGGTAGGGGTTCCATAACCGCAGGCAGAACAGTTGAAACTGGAATAGCAGCAAGGCCAGGCGGACTGGGGACAGCAAGGAGTCACCACGGCCGGTAGTCCCGACGTATGGTCCTAGGGCTCAGGTCTCTCAGTTGGCTTTTCATAGCCGATCATTAAGAGTTGAAAACAGCAGGTCTGGGACAGGTAGGGGTTTCGTAACCGCAGGCAGAACAGTTGAAACTGGAATAGCAGCAAGGCCAGGCGGACTGGGGACAGCAAGGTGTCATCATGCCCGGTAGTCCTGACGTATGGTCCTAGGGCTCAGGTTCTCAGAGAGAAAGAGAGAACGAGAGAATTAGAGAGAGCATACTTAAATTCACACAGGACACTGGATAAGACAGGAGAAGTACTCCAGGTATAACCAACTAACCCCAGCCCCCCGACACATAAACTACTGCAGCATAAATACTGGAGGCTGAGACAGGAGCGGTCCGGAGACACTGTGGCCCCATCCGAAGAAACCCCCGGACAGGGCCAAACAGGAAGGATATAACCCCACCCACTCTGCCAAAGCACAGCCCCCGCACCACTAGAGGGATATCCTCAACCACCAACTTACAATCCTGAGACAAGGCCGAGTATAGCCCACAGAGGTCTCCACCACAGCACAAACCAAGGGGGGGCGCCAACCCAGTGGTGTTGAACGCTTTTAAGCAGGTCAACATTCACAAGGCCGCAGGGCCAGACGGATTACCAGGAAGTGAACTCCGAGCATGCGCTGACCAATTGGCAAGTGTCTTCACTGACATTTTCAACATGTCCCTGACTGAGTCTGTAATCCCAACATGTTTCAAGCAGACCACCATGGTCCCTGTGGGCAAGAACACTAAGATAACCTGCCTAAATGACTACCGACCCGTAGCACTCACGTCTGTAGCCATGAAGTGCTTTGAAAGGTTGGTCAAGACTCACATCAACACCATTATCCCAGGAACCCTAGACCCACTTCAATTTGCATACAGCCCCAACAGATGCACAGATCTCTGTTGCTCTCCACACTGCCCTTTCCTACCTGGACAAGAGGAACACCTACGTGAGAATGCTATTAATTGACTACAGCTCAGCGTTCAACACCATTGTGCCCTCAAAGCTCATCACTAAGCTAAGGACCCTGGGACTAAACACCTCCCTCTGCAACTGGATCCTGGACTTCCTGACGGGCCGCCCCCAGGTGGTAAGCGTAGGTAACAACACATCTGCCACGCTGATCCTCAACACGGGGGCCCCTCAGAGGTGCACGCTCAGTCCCCTCTTGTACTCCCTGTTCACCTATGACTGCATGGCCAGGCACGACTCTAACACCATCATTAAGTTTGCCGACGACACAACAGTGGTAGGCCTGATCACCGACAACGACGAGACAGCCTATAGGGAGGAGATCAGAGAGCTGGCCGTTTGGTACCAGGATAACAACCTCTCCCTCAACGTGATCAAGACAAAGGAGATGATTGTGGACTACAGGAAAATAAAGAGGACTGGGCACGCCCCCATTGTCATCGACTGAGCTGTAGTGGAGCAGGTTGAGAGCTTGAAGTTCCTTGGTGTCCACATCACCAACAAACTATCATGGTCCAAACACACCAAGACAGTTGTGAAGAGGGCACAACAAAGCCTATTCCCACTCAGGAGATATTTGGCATGAGTCCTCAGATCCTCAAAAAGTTATACAGCTGCATCATCGAGAGCATCCTGACTGGTTGCGTCACCGCCTGGTATGGCAACTGCTCGGCCTCCGACCACAAGGCACTACAGAAGGTAGTGCGTACGGCCCAGTACATCACTGGGGCCAAGCTTCCTGCCATCCAGGACCTCTATACCAGGCGGTGTCAGAGGAAGGCCCTGAAGATTGTCAAAGACTCCAGCCACCCTAGTCATAGACTGTTCTCTCTGCTACCGCACGGCAAGCGGTACCAGAGCGCCAAGTATAGGTCCAAAAGGCTTCTTAACAGCTTCTACTCCCAAGCCATAAGACTCCTGAACAGCTAATCATGGCTTTCCGGACTATTTGCATTTGATTTGGTGCATGTATTGATACTGACAGGATAGAAAGAAAGGGTGTGCTGCTCTCAGATCAGCTTTCTCCATTCAAATCTTACCTCAACATTATAATTATTTCACAGTACTGACGACAGATCAGCTCCTAGTGAGATATTAGCACCTATGGCTGCAAATATTGAAGCAGCTTATTCTAATGCTTACCCAATAGAAATGCACTAAATCACTGATTTGGCACATCATCGAGCACGTTAGGCTACACTTCATGAAATATATTGAGACAAATTACAGACAGTAGCCTACAAGTAGCAAAATAGACATGTAATTGAAATACTACTGTTTATATTTTAATGTAGTCATCTCAGTTTTCATTTGAAGCATATTTTTATATGTCGCTTGTTTGTATCAATTGCAACTTAGGTTCAGAAGTTATCGGCGGTCACAGAGAGACGGATAAACCATGTGATTCTATGTTTAGCAGAGATGTTCTGTGTATGAAGTGACGCGGGAATGCAAAAAAGTATCTAACGGCACACTTACCACTGGGCACAGACGTCAATTCAACGTCTATTCCACCTTGGTTCAACTTAATTTATTTGAAATGACATGGAAACAACGTTGATTCAACTAGTGTGTGCCCAGTGGGTTAGCAGTTCTACAAGTGGTCTGAGGCAGGTGTTAGATTACGAGCGTTTTCAAGTGCAACGTTAATGATGATGGTTTTGGGAAACAGCTCGGTGATTTAACGATGCTCCTACGAAGGTTCTAACGATGAATTTAGCCTTAAGAAGCTTTTGGGAAACAGGGCCCTTGTGAAACAACTTGTTGTTATAATGATGATTACAGCAACATAGCTCTGGTGAAACAATGAGTTTGGACACAAGTCCAGTTCAACTCTGTACAAAAAGGACTTTGGATACCGGTAGAAGATTATTTGGCCCTACACGTCCAGTTACATTTTCTGTACAACTGGAATGTGTATTGGACAGCTGTTCAGACTATTTCCCCAATCCCTGAGCTGCACTTGAACAGCTGACATTAAAAGGCCTCACTGATTAAAGCAAACAACAGTAGAAGGTGAGAAATCCATTGTTTATAGCTGTGGTCACATTCACTCTCATTCAGTGAATTAGAACAGCATGTGTGATTCCGTTGGGATGCATTCTTGTTCTATTTCTATGCGTGGTACCATAGAATATAACATAATAGAATAGAATAGAAAACTAAAGAAATGAAAAGAAAGGAAAATAAATGGAAAAAAATTACAGAACAGAACAGAATTGAATAGAATAATTGTTTGCCTTTAACATTAATGTTGTGATCAATGGGTTGAAGAAAAGTGTGATTTAGCATCACAGACACCCCAAGCATATGTTCCTCACACATACCACACAAAAAACTCTCACAAATTAAATTAACCGCCATACAAAATCACATCTGAAGCGGTACTGTGAGACGAGTGCCAAAAACAATAAACAAGCAACCGCAAGCATATGGAGCCCAACCCACAACCCATGGCTCTCTCACTCAACCACATCTCCATAGAAAACATGTCCAAGTCCTTCACTGAGACCACACCAGACAACTGACAGACAACCAGGGCTTGGGCCCTTTTACTTCAGCAGTCCAAATAGACACATCTCAATTCAATTGCAATTAAGCAGGTTAAAACTGTAAAACTATTTGGATTTTGGTTGTTGTTAATGTAAAGCTCACTGTTATCGCAGTGTGTAGTTATCTTTCTGATCGTTCGTCTGTCAGTTTAGCAGTTTAGTGGTTTGGTGTTATCTGGGGGGAGATCTTGTGTAAATGTTCTTCAGGCGGGACAATTTTTACTGTATCTTGAGGTGATGATGACATTAATGTGCTGTTCGAGGTTATTCATAGTCAGTGGAAATAAACACAGTACTGGAGTTCCTATTCTGTCAGAGATTCAACAGAAATCTCTGTCAGTACATTTTAATAGGGTGAGTTGTACCAATGTATTCTGACATTTTGTGATCCCCCTCAAAATGCACAAGCAAACTTCTCTTGCATTATTTTTTCTAGGCTCAGCAAATACAGTATGAAATACTGTCTGACCACTAATCAAAGAAATGGTGCTACCACAGAGTCCCCTCTCTCCTAATTTCCCTGAGTTTGTTAGTAATTAAACAGGCTCTGTCTGGGTAGTGCAGCAGCAGACCAGTCAGACTGTGACAAAAGCCTTGCCCACCATGTAGTAACCTCACCAGGTCAAGCGGTGTGTGTGTGTGTGTGTGTGTGTGTGTGTGTGTGTGTGTGTGTGTGTGTGTGTGTGTGTGTGTGTGTGTGTGTGTGTGTGCGACCTGGACTCTATCAAAACAACTGGACAATGTCCCTGTCCCTGAGTCCTGCTGGGAAAGTAGACCAATCACAGTCCTGACCAATCAAACTGACGAAAAACTTCAAAAGATGAATATAACTAAAGTGATGAGAGAGTGATTATAGCCGATAGAAGATCTGCTTTAAGATAGTCAGTATCAATACACCAGAAGTCTTGTTGGTTTTAGTCAACTAAGTGGAGAAGGATTTTTAGACATAAAACCAAGTAGAGAAGGTAAATTCAAGCTCAGAAAACCTAAACGGCAACATTATGATCCACACGCCACCATATACCCGTCCTTTAAATCCACCACAAATCTCTCCTTTTTTAGACTATAGTTTCAAAAGGACTCAAGTGATATCTGACATCTATCATATGCCATGATAAATCATGATGAATGGAGATGTAGTGTTCTAAGGAGAACCAGGTTCCCTCCACACAGACTGACAATCACTTCCATATGGTCTATCAGAGAGCTGTGAATGATGATAACACACACACACACACACACACACACACACACACACACAGGCATACACACAGGCACACACACAGGCACACACACAGGCACACACACACACACCAGTGAATGATGATGTGAATGAATAATGATGTGCTAGAGGTATTATTTAGGATCTTGGATGTGATTAAGAGTAATGTCAACTTATCCTGATGATGGATCGACCAGAGCTGAATAGGTGAGCCGCGTCGTCAAATTGGGCGTAACTATATTTCACTGGAATTGCTGCTATGAAGCAAGGTCAATATGATGAAATTGGTGAAAAATATATTTTCTATGAAAACACCACACACATGCATTTCAGCATTATTTCAACATTTGCTGACATTCGCTGTAAGAAATGTTTGTTATACACTTATTTCCTTGGTTATTCCCCAGTCATGTGTCGTACAGCCACTATAAGTTGACGCTATCAAAGAAGTTAAGAGAACCAGGAAGTTCTGTAAAAACATCTCCATTTCCAAAGTCCTATAAACTTTGGTACTGCTGTTTCTGAAGAGCCGATACACCTGTCTTTCTCTCTTACCATGTGGTTCCAAGGGGAAATGTTTCCTTTCAATGGACGACTTGATAGACTGGGTGTGTTGTCAGTATAAATCCTTCTGTAATATATATATATGCATGACGTCTGGGCATCCATTTTGTGGCCGATTCTTGGCTGGTGTTCAGTATAGTGTCTGGACATGTTGAAAATTAATCTACAGCTTGAGGCGGGAGTTGAACGCTATGTTGGTTAATCCAATGCTGGGAGACCCCCTTGGTTCTCTCACAAAGACTGGCTGTTGTTTTAATAAAACATATATTGTTTCCATACACAGGGCCTTGGGAAAGGCTGCACACGGAACAGCTTGAAATTACAAGTAGCGGTCAATCTGAAAAGAAAGCAATGGACAAACGTCAAACAATGCAGAGAGTTGATGAGTTCATGTTGGACCAAGACTTCTTCCAAATATCACCTTTCAACTTAAAAAAAAAGAAAAAAGATTTTGTTCCATGATGTTAAGCAGTGTGGGTAATATGCTAAAATATAATGAAAATCAACTACAGTATAAGTTAATAAAGTGGGACTTCCGGGAGCCAGTGGTTTGAGCCAATGCAGTCATGTTCTGTACAGTACAATAGGTATGTATCAACCCTTTATTGCCCAAATAGGATTTGAACCCATGTCAAATACTGCATCTGTGCTTGATTGAGTTTGCGTGTTGCAATGGAACCAATAGAAAAGTATCAAAATTGCAAACCCCGCCCATAGCACTCCAGGCAAGTTTAATCAAACACTGAAAGTATTTGAAAGATTTTCAAATACTATTTGAACCCAAGTCTGGTCAGTACTCAAATCAGGGCGATGAACTGCAGACGGGAGAACGAGCTCCTCGCTGCGATTCATCAACAAGCTCCAAAATCATGAAACAACATCCAGAAGGTTTAGGATGTGGTCTCTGGACTCCACATAGAGACAGATGTTTAAAAGAACCAAAGGAAATCATGCTATTTTCAAAACGCTGCCCAAACTTTGACCAGACTTTCTATATAATACTATAAATATACAGTAGTTCTTAGACGAAAACCAACTGGCTGGTCTGAGAAACCTCCCTCCAAGATAGGCTCCTCAGGGTCCTCATTTTAGAAGTGAAAATGTTTATTGTCTCAATCAAATTAATCACACTGGACCTCTGTGATTCACTGGCTGTTTTACTTCAGGACAGTCACGCAGGCCTACTGCACGCGTGCGTGAGTGAGCGTGCGTGTGTAGCCTTTACTGTCTGTGTCAACTGGGTTTAGTATAGAATCAGGGAATGTAGGACCTTGCCCTAAGGGAAGCACTGGTAGCAAAAAGCCAGAGCCTACAGTTAAACCCACCAGGAAATCAATCTAGGGCAATAAAGGAAGCAAGGTGGCTTATTTTATCCTCCCATTCAATGTACCTCTTTTTCCCTTGCCTTGTTGTTATTTAGATACCAAGGAGGTCTGTGTAATTCTGATTTAATTAAACACGATTGAGGAATGAATAAATGGGTGGTTTGTATGAAGGAGTACAGTATGGAGTTCAGAGAGAGAGAAAAGAGAGAGAGAGCAACAGATAAAAGAGTGAAAGAGAGGGAGAGAGAGATTTCTACACAGCTCTACCCTGACACCTACTGACCAGGCATTCTGTGAGGTCACCTAAATGAACAGGCAGGGTCCTACTATACAATCAGTGAATCAACTTTAAGATTGGCTCACTCTCACCGTGTATAAAAAGGCTATCTAACATCAGACCTTAAAGTAAAAGGACACTAATCTTCTACCCTCACACCCTCACACCCTCATACCCACGTCTTCTCATCTAACCCCCTATTACTCAGTGGTGCGTATTCATGATGCCAAGGGAAGCCAGGCTTCCCCCCAAAAAAAGCATGGCATTGGCGTTTGTCTACAAGTAGGGTGAGTCAACAGGTTTTTCCACTTACACGAACACACAGAAATCAGAACCATGGACAGCCACGTCATATTTAGATTACGTTGATTGGACTAAATTGTTTTTGGTATCTTTTAGTTGTCACTGTATTAGACTAAGCAGAGGTGATGTGATGTTGAAATGGTGCTGGAATAGTGGAGGCAGCTCCTGTTTTCTTTGCGACTTGCGGTAACTCTCTGTGGTTCTAAATCAATAGTTGTTTAGTGGTCTGAAAATGTCGGAGACATTAACTTGCTTAACCATGCTGTAGGTCATGTAACTGTCTGTTACATGCAATATGCGTAGTGGACTTCACCGGACAGAGGTTGCTATCCGTTTTGGTGATATTACAAAGGTGTGGTTGAATTTATTCTGCCACTGTCTTCTTATTGTCTCGGCCTTTAGGCCTACTGTATATATTACGGTGTCAAGGCAAATGAATTAACAGGTTATCGAGCAAACAACGCAATAGGTTGTAATATGGCTCTTTATCCTTCCTTCTATGTCTGCTTTAGGGGTAAAAGGGGTACCTTGCTGAGCTCCAGTAGTCTCTTGGTCTGGGTATAGAGCCCCAGACTGGTGCCTTGGGTCTGGGGTAACCACCAGATGGCTGGTTCATAGTCTCTAGGAGAGTCTTAATTATCACAGTTCAGGATATGGCTTAGTTTAATGACACTTCCTTCACAGTCAGACAGTAATATATTATTTATCTACCGGCATTCAGAGACAATACAAACAGTGAGCATTTTCATTGACTTTGGGTCATATTTTCATATCGATATAATAATTTCCATGTCTTGTTTAATAGTAAGGTCTAAGGTTTATGTCAAGTTTTAACATACCAACTGTGTTGAGAGATCAGATGGTTTAGATTTTCCTGTCATCATGGTGTTGTATTTAAACCCAGAGGACGTTAGAGAAAAGTGAAACCTATACTCCCTGTACGGACTACATGTTCGTTAATGGTCTAATGGCTGTGTTGGTCTCCCCCCATGACGAATACATACATGTTAAAACAAGACAGGACTTGTGGGGACTAAAACAGACTTATGGGGACTGTCAATACTGTAGAATACGGTACTTATGAGTGCCCTCAACATGTACTTTCTAACACAGGACATGTTTTTTAAATGTAAAGGATGGGATTTGCTAATCAAATTAAGATTGCCGCTGTCCTTTTGTGATGATGTGATGCGATCGTCACCGTGGAGACGCCTTGTGTCCCTTGAGTTGAGTGTATTCCCTAACTTCCCTAACAGGTTGCTAATAGTTTGCTAATAGCAGAAGCTGACTTGTATTAATGTCACGACCACTTAACAATGATGTGGAACTAATTAATTCATTTCCTCTCGTTCTCAGAATAGGCTATTTTCACGTTAAGGCGTGGAGGGAAAATAAAGAAATTCCGTTGGAATATCAGGTTTTGATTCTAATTGAGTAAAAATAATAAACTTTCCCCTCAAGTTCACAACTGTTAGCCTGGGAGGAGGAATGCTAGCTAAGCTAACAGTGCCCTGGGTCTCTGGGTCTGGGGTCTGATATGCTAGCTGCTCCTGTATATACTGTATATTCAGGGAGAATACTGTGGAAACGTTAGCTGTAGCACTCTGGGATGTTTAAATGTACTGTGACAGGATTCTCTGAGAGTGTTACGTAGATCTTGTTTTCACAGTGTTAAGTTCTTTAAGTGGTGTGTTAACTGTGTTTGTGTCTGAGCTATGTGGTGGGAGTGGTGTATTTATGGCCCTAAGGTCATTTCTGCTTAATGTTTGATCATTCTTGGGTGTGTAGCACTCATTGTATCCATGAGAGACACCTCCATGAAAGAGGAGTCACTTGTAAAGAATCAATCATATTTCAACATTCAATTCTATCTAGGACCACCAGAGAGTCATATAAATATGACTCTGAGTCAACCTACAGTTGATTCATAGGTGTATTATGACAGTTGTAGTGACATGGAGTCATCCCTTGCTATGGAATTCTCATGCAGTGGTGCTCGCAGTCCGCTTGTCATGTCATGGTGGAATTCAGACCTCCTAAAGTTTGACCTCAGTGTTGAAAAACAAATCTAAAGACGAGTTAGTCATCTTTTAGAAATGAAACAGAATTGCATCGTATATAATTGAAGTGTGAATGGAATACATCTATTCCAACAACATTATCCCTCACAATTACATGTAAAATTTGATTGAACATCCACTAAGTCATTGATAAATCTACTTAAACCATAGTGTGGCCATATACCATATGTCTTTATGTTAACCTTGCTGCTTTACAATAACGGCTTGGCAGAGTAAACTAACGGTAGTCTATGACTTCCTTCCTGTCTAGGCAGTATGGTATATTGTTTATGGCCTACGATGATGTGTGTAATATCAACATGGCGCCGGTCCAAATTGTAAAAATAAACAGCCAATAGAGGTTGAGGATGTAATGACTTATTAGCTACAGATAGGGACTAGATAGGGACTTGATAAGGACTAGGCTATTCATTAGGGTTGATATTGCACTATGGGGTAGATTTAAATGAAGAGTTTCATTCCAAAATGCTATACAGTATATCTATTTTCAGAAATGTTGGTAAATTAGCTTTTATAGTTGAAAGAAATTATGAAAGAGATTGGTGTGTTTTCTCACTATCTAATCATGGCATGCAGTTGTTCAATGACAGACATTGTATAAAAAATCTATCACTTGATGGTTTCATTTCAGAGAGACAAATAATCATGTTTTTTTTCAAAATATTATCTATCCGCCTCACTCTCAGAGAAATAAGTAGTACTGCTAGGCTTTACACAGTCAAATGTAACAAATAACTACATTTTTTATAAAGAAATGTACACATTTGTCACATAAATTTAAATATATATATAGATATATATATATATATATATATATATATATATTAAATAATTTAATACAGTAATATGAGATCTGTATGTAAAACATTTACATTTGACATTTTAATAATTTAGCAGATGCTCTTATCCAGAGCGACTTACAGTAATATTAATCTTAAGATAGCATGGTGAGACAACCACATATCACAGTCAAATATACAGGATACAAACATTCCATTCCTGCTAAACAATGGATATATAGCATTTTGCACCCAAAAAACTCTGAGAACAGTAATATTTTACACACACATGAAGGTACACATCAGCAATAATTTCTGATGAAAAAACACAAATGTGAAAAATGTGTGGATATAGCGTTTTGGAAAGAAACTCTTCAAATATAGTTAGAATCATGCTATTCTTATGCTTCATTGGGATTTCAATGGTGCTGAAAATGCTTCACTTGTGGAGAATAAATCAATTTAGTGTTATTTTTAATTTCTTGAGAACACATTGCCTTAGTAGGCCTAGTCATGTCTGTCCGTCCATCCGTCTGTCTGTCTGTCTGTCTGTCTGTCTGTCTGTCTGTCTGTCTGTCTGTCTGTCTGTCTGTCTGTCTGTCTTTATTGGCAGTGTTCTCAGAACAGCATTGTCTAAGATTCTATAACCCACTTCAACCTTCAGATAGGTTCTTAATATTCCATGACGGTAAATATGTACTTTTAGAGTGACTACCATCCATCTTGTCTAACAACAATCTGAAGAAACACTGAGCTAGGAGAATGATAACATGACGCTGATGCAGAAAAGGAGATCTAAAGTATTAAAGAATTGCAAACGTACAGAGTTGCTTGCTTGCCCTGGATTCAGACTGAATACTACTTTAAGCGACAAACCTGACAAACTTATAATCAATCATTTTCAGTGGAAAGAGTCGACATGAGCAGAAATTCAGAGGGGAGATTTAAACTACTTAAATACTGCAAACATACAGAGTGCATTGCTTATGGAGAGATAACATAAAGAGATTGTTGTAGGGGAAGGTTGTACAGAGACATGGGCACTAGGTGCTTTGAAGGTTAAAGGAAACTCCACCCAAAAAAGATCTTCTAGTATTTGTTTCATTAGTCCATCGTTGATATAGTTCCAAAAATGTTTTGCTTGTCAGCAATCAAGTTTTCAAGATATGTAACTTTCAAAATACAGAAAGCATTTCTGTATTTTGAAAGTTTAACATTAACAGTATCTAACATGAACCGTATCTATACATCATTTAACATGAACATTATCTAGACATAGTATAAACATTTATTCAGTAACAGCTTTACTGGAGAGATTAGCCTATGTGTGACTTTCAGAAAGTGAAATACCGTTGTTTGGTTCTTCGTTTGATGTATTGTACAATGAGTGTATAAACATTAGGAACACCTCCTCTTTCCATGACATAGACTGACCAGGTGAATCCAGGTGAAAGCTATGATCCCTTATTGATGTCACTTGTTAAATCCACTTCAATCAGTGCAGATGAAGGGGAGGAGGCAGGTTAAAGAAGGATTTTTAAGCCTTGAGACAATTGAGACATGGATTGTGTATGTATGCCTTTCAGAGGGTGAATAGGCAAGACAAAATATGAATGCCTTTGAATGGGGTATGGTAGTAGGTGCCAGGCGCACCGGTTTGTGTGTGTCAACAACTATAGTTTCCTGTGTGTATCAAGAATCGTCCACCACCCAAAGGACTTCCAGCCAACTTGACAACTGTGGGAAGCATTAGAGTCAACATAGGCCAGCATCTCTGTGGAACGCTTTCGACACCTTGTAAAGTCCATGCCCTGACGAACTAAGGCTGTTCTGAGGGCAAAAGGGGATGCAACTCAATATTAGGAAGGTGTTCCTAACGTTTTGTACATTCAGTGTATATCATCATATAAAAGTAGACTAAGGAGACTTCTACAGAATATAGGCCTATCAATCCATATAATGCCAAATACCTTTTCCAGGAGAAGTTGACGGTGTAATTTGTTATCGTTGGAGATATGTCACAGTATGACAATGTGCACCTGGGATTAGGAGGAAGGAGAATATCATTTCCCCTTCGTAATCAACTGACCATCAAGTTGCATATCCTGGCGTTTCCTATAGGAATACAGTAAGATGTATACAGTGAAAGGCAACCTGATCCTGTAGGCTAGCACTCTCTCTGTGTGGGTTAACACAATATACCCACTAAACACAGCCAAAACATTCACAATGTGACAATGACCTTTCTACACCGAAATATCATTATTTACATTGAATTACATCAAATTGTATTATTATAAACGCTCAAGACAAATTACTACTCTGTTCCTATAATATTGAAATTCCATTTGAATACCATGTTAGAGCAGACATCTGCCACCTCTATCTGCCAGATACAACATTGTGTGGTTTTAATGTCATCAATCCACCATGTATTGTAACATGTTGACAGTAAAGCTGCTATAGCTGGATGAAATACTGCCCTTTCTCAGGATTGTCCAGCGTTTCAAGTGGAGCTCCTCAGTAGCAGACCTGGGTTCAAACTGTATTTGTTTCCTTTCAAATACTTTGAGGGTTTTATTAGAGTCTGTCTGGACTGCCAGATGGATGGGATTTGCACTTTTGGGACTATTCCATTGGTTCCATTGCGTCAGGTAAGCTCAATCAAGCACAGTGAACGGTTTGAAAGAAAACAAATATGGTTTGAACCCAGGCATGGTAGTCCGGTGCAGCTGGCAGAGGTTTTACAAGATCTAGCCCCTCCAGAGTGTCTTGTCTCTGGGGACAGAACCCAATACCTCTCCACTCCATGCCTCCATCCCCTCTCTCCACGCTTGGATGAGAGTACTCACTGTACCGTGAGCTGTGGCGTGTGTGATTTCACTGTTGGGGTTGGCAACGGTTACCAAACCTGTCTGATTCTTCTTCAACTACAGGGGAAACCCCACTGGATTGTGTAGAGAAGAGAACAGAAAGAATTAATTAATCTAGACTGGAACAAAGACCAGGACTGCTAAACTGTTTCTGTGAGAACCACTGCAGTGATGTACGAGACATGAGGGTATCTGGTCCATTAGCGAGCCCCAGACCTTGCCTGTTTCCTGTGTCTGTGTCCATGCACCCTGTGTGAACACACAAGTCAACAGGGGGGGCACATTTTTCCAACAGTCGCCATGCAAGGCTGCTGAGAGATTTCGAGCTTTCAATATGTCATTTGGTTCTATCTTTGGGGCGGCTGTGTGCTCCTGTGTCCGTCCCCCACATACCTGATTCCCCCTGAGTGTCTGCGACATTGTTTTCCCAGCGTCCCGGTCTGCATCCCAAATGGCACCCTATTCCCTATAGTGCACTACTTTCGACCAGAGCCCCATCAGCCCTGGTCAAATGTAGTGCACTATAAAAAGGGAATAGGGTGCACACCGGACGCTCGTCTCGACTCCCCGACCGGTTGCTTTTTATTTTTCATGGGCAACTCCCACATTAAACGTATATGCGTTCCTAGAGACAAGTGTAGCTATCCATCTAATTCCCGAAGCCAGAACCAAATCTGTCATGAGAGACTACTATCCATCTACCGGAGCAACAGAGGGAGAAAAAGCAGGCCAAGTCTCTATACAACTGTACTGTTGGGGTTTAAATCATTGGGGCTGTCTGTGGGTCTTTGAGAGGATTTATGCAGTCACGTTTTACGTAACGATTCAAGATATGTCCAGAAGTTATTGTTGAGACCGTAGTTTAGTGGAGAACTGTATTTTGATATGCAGCGAGATACCA
Organism: Coregonus lavaretus; assembly: GCF_964263955.1. NCBI lineage: Eukaryota > Metazoa > Chordata > Actinopteri > Salmoniformes > Salmonidae > Coregonus > Coregonus lavaretus. Next base: position 311,239 of record NW_028162593.1, read on the forward strand.
CGATTCAGCTCTTTGGCAACAAATAAAGAGTTTTGAAAGACGTGTCATAGATGGACTATATACAGTATTATTCTGTTTTCTTGCTTTCAGTTTCCTCTCCAGAAATCCTACATCAACATGTCAAATTGAATCAGGTTGATTTAACACTCATCAAACATTTTGGTCACTACGTGTCCTCTCAAGAGAATGAAGAGAAACGGCCGTGGAAAAACGAATTCTCCCAGACCACAACCGTTCTGGAGCTTCTCCAACATTACAGCTGTCGGACATCTTGTTTGAATCCCAATACCCAAACTTGTGCACTACAAAAATTAAGAGATGTATTGACAATGCATACAAAGTAGTGTGCTAGTGGGGATATTGGGACATAGTTGGCTTCTTCATCTTGTTTTCAAAATACGTTTCTGTCAGATATCTGCCTTCTCATGTGCAACCAAAATGAGATGCCAGCCACTCTGTCAAGTCAAAGGTCAGTTTGAGTTTGAACATACGATTCTGACATTGATTTAGGAGTGTTCCATAGTTCTATTATAGTCATATTGATTTAGGAGTGTTCCATATCTCCATTATAGTCACATTGATTTAGGAGTGTTCCATATCTCCATTATAGTCATATTGATTTAGGAGTGTTCCATATCTCCATTATAGTCATATTGATTTAGGAGTGTTCCATAGCTCCATTATAGTCATATTGATTTAGGAGTGTTCCATATCTCCATTATAGTCATATTGATTTAGGAGTGTTCCATAGCTCCATTATAGTCATATTGATTTAGGAGTGTTCCATAGCTCCATTATAGTCATATTGATTTAGGAGTGTCCCATAGCTCCATTATAGTCATATTGATTTAGGAGTGTTCCATAGCTCCATTATAGTCATATTGATTTAGGAGTGTTCCATAGCTCCATTATAGTCATATTGATTTAGGAGTGTTCCATATCTCCATTATAGTCATATTGATTTAGGAGTGTTCCATATCTCCATTATAGTCATATTGATTTAGGAGTGTTCCATATCTCCATTATAGTCATATTGATTTAGGAGTGTTCCATAGCTCCATTATAGTCATATTGATTTAAATCAAATCAAATCAAATCAAATTTTATTGGTCACATGCGCCGAATACAACAGGTGCAGACATTACAGTGAAATGCTTACTTACAGCCCTTAACCAACAGTGCATTTATTTTAAACAAAAAAGTAAGAATAAAACAACAACAAAAAAGTGTTGAGAAAAAAAGAGCAGAAGTAAAAAATAAAGTGACAGTAGGGAGGCTATATATACAGGGGGGTACCGTTGCATAGTCAATGTGCGGGGGCACCGGCTAGTTGAGGTAGTTGAGGTAATATGTACATGTGGGTAGAGTTAAAGTGACTATGCATAAATACTTAACAGAGTAGCAGCAGCGTAAAAAGGATGGGGTGGGGGGGCAGTGCAAATAGTCCGGGTAGCCATGATTAGCTGTTCAGGAGTCTTATGGCTTGGGGGTAGAAGCTGTTGAGAAGTCTTTTGGACCTAGACTTGGCACTCCGGTACCGCTTGCCGTGCGGTAGCAGAGAGAACAGTCTATGACTAGGGTGACTGGAGTCTTTGACAATTTTGAGGGCCTTCCTCTGACACCGCCTGGTATAGAGGTCCTGGATGGCAGGGAGCTTTGCCCCAGTGATGTACTGGGCCGTACGCACTACCCTCTGTAGTGCCTTGCGGTCAGAGGCCAAGCAGTTGCCATACCAGGCGGTGATGCAACCAGTCAGGATGCTCTCGATGGTGCAGCTGTAGAATTTTTTGAGGATCTGAGGACCCATGCCAAATCTTTTTAGTCTCCTGAGGGGGAATAGGCTTTGTCGTGCCCTCTTCACGACTGTCTTGGTGTGTTTGGACCATGATAGTTCGTTGGTGATGTGGACACCAAGGAACTTGAAGCTCTCAACCTGTTCCACTACAGCCCCGTCGATGAGAATGGGGGCGTGCTCAGTCCTCTTTTTTTTCCTGTAGTCCACAATCATCTCCTTTGTCTTGGTCACGTTGAGGGAGAGGTTGTTGTCCTGGCACCACATGGCCAGATCTCTGACCTCCTCCCTATAGGCTGTCTCATCGTTGTCGGTGATCAGGCCTACCACTGTTGTGTCGTCGGCAAACTTAATGATGGTGTTGGAGTCGTGCCTGGCCATGCAGTCATGGGTGAACAGAGAGTACAGGAGGGGACTGAGCACGCACCCCTGAGGGGCCCCCGTGTTGAGGATCAGTGTGGCAGATGTGTTGTTACCTACCCTTACCACCTGGGGGCGGCCCGTCAGGAAGTCCAGGATCCAGTTGCAGAGGGAGGTGTTTATTCCCAGGATCCTTAGCTTAGTGATGAGCTTTGAGGGCACTATGGTGTTGAATGCTGAGCTGTAGTCAATGAATAGCATTCTCACGTAGGTGTTCCTCTTGTCCAGGTGGGAAAGGGCAGTGTGGAGTGCGATAGAGATTGCATCATCTGTGGATCTGTTGGGGCGGTATGCAAATTGGAGTGGGTCTAGGGTTTCTGGGATTATGCTGTTGATGTGAGCCATGACCAGTCTTTCAAAGCACTTCATGGCTACAGACGTCAGTGCCACGGGTCGGTAGTCATTTAGGCAGGTTATCTTAGCGTTCTTGGGCACGGGGACTATGGTGGTCTGCTTGAAACATGTTGGTATTACAGACTCAGTCAGGGACATGTTGAAAATGTCAGTGAAGACACTTGCCAGTTGGTCAGCACATGCTCGGAGTACACGTCCTGGTAATCCGTCTGGCCCTGCGGCCTTGTGAATGTTGACCTGCTTAAAAGTCTTACTCACATCGGCTACGGAGAGCGTGATCACATAGTCGTCCGGAACAGCTGGTGCTCTCATGCATGCTTCAGTGTTGCTTGCCTCGAAGCGAGCATAGAAGTGGTTTAGCTCGTCTGGTAGGCTTGTGTCACTGGGCAGCTCGCGGCTGTGCTTCCCTTTGTAGTCTGTAATAGTTTTCAAGCCCTGCCACATCCGACGAGCGTCAGAGCCAGTGTAGTATGATTCAATCTTAGACCTGTATTGACTCTTTGCCTGTTTGATGGTTCGTCGGAGGTCATAGCGGGATTTCTTATAAGCGTCCGGGTTAGAGTCCCGTTCCTTGAAAGCGGCAGCTCTACCCTTTAGCTCAGTGCGGATGTTTCCTGTAATCCATGGCTTCTGGTTGGGGTATGTACGTACGGTCACTGTGGGGACGACATCATCGATGCACTTATTGATGAAGCCAGTGACTGATGTGGTGTACTCCTCAATGCTGTCTGAAGAATCCCGGAACATGTTCCAGTCTGTGCTAGCAAAACATTTAGGAGTGTTACATAGCTCCATTATAGCTCTGCAGATGTAAAGGAACATAGGAGTGAATTCGACCTCCTTGCTTACGTTCAACATTTTCTTTGGGCTTTGAGCCACTTCTATACTTTAAAACGCATGAGGTGAGTCTTCATAACAGAATCAGTACTATTAGATGGAAGAGATAGACCTAATGGCAGAGGGAAATAATCTTTATGCTTTTTATGAAATCTTCCACAATAGGTCATCTACTGTATTCATCTGCGTTTGTACTCTTGCCAAATGCACTCATTCCACTAGACTCAAGAGGATGTTCAGTTCCATTTTGAGAGCACTTTCACATGGACATACATTCCTCCTAGTACCAGAGATCCAAAGATAGCTAGCTCTTTCTACATGTAATTCAAAATGTGGCTCATCCTCATCCGCATAAACATATGACAATGAACAGATAGGATGTTGTCCAATGGCACCCTATTCCCTATTTAGTGCACTACTTTTGACCAGGGCTCATAGGGCATGGGCCATGGGCCCTGGTCAAAAGTAGGGCACTATGTATGGGAATAGGGAGTGATTTGAGATGCAGCCCATGCTTCCACTATGGCAAAGGATATGGTTTCATACAGCATTCAGAGAGAGAATGTGTGTGTCTGTCTGTGGGACCAGGGGCTGGAAGATAAGTGTCTAGAACAAGAAGGATGGAGGGAGACTCCGCAAGTGCATGGTCAGTGGGAGTGAACCAGTAGAATCCCACTTTATCTGGATAGTCCCCGTCAGATGATTTATAGATGTTCAAACTAACTATCAACAACTGTTCAACTAACTATCCACTAACCCTAACCCTAACTCTAGGTTCATGTTCATCCAATTGCTCAACCCTAACCATAGCCATAACCACATTTACATTTACATTTACGTCATTTAACAGACGCTCTTATCCAGAGCGACTTACAAATTGGTGCATTCACCTTTTAGCCAGTGGGATAACCACTTTACAATTTTTTTTGTAACCCTAACCCTAACCCTAACCCTAACCCTAGCTCTACCCATAGCTATAACCCTAACTCTAGCTCCAACCATAGCCATAACCCTAACCCTAGCTCTAACCATAGCTATAACCCTAACCCTAACCCTAGCTCTAACCAAAGCCATAACCCTAACCCTAGCTCTAACCAAAGCCATAACCCGAACACTAGCTCTAACCAAAGCCATAACCCTAACACTAGCTCTAACCATAGCCATAACCCTAACCCTAGCTCTAACCAAAGCCATAACCCTAACCCTAGCTCTAACCATAGCCATAACCCTAACCCTAACCCTAGCTCTAACCAAAGCCATAACCCTAACACTAGCTCTAACCAAAGCCATAACCCTAACCCTAGCTCTAACCAGAGCCATAACCCGAACACTAGCTCTAACCAAAGCCATAACCCTAACACTAGCTCTAACCATAGCCATAACCCTAACCCTAGCTCTAACCATAGCCATAACCCTAACCCTAACCCTAGCTCTAACCAAAGCCATAACCCTAACCCTAGCTCTAACCAAAGCCATAACCCTAACCCTAGCTTCATGTTCATCCCCTAGCTCTAACCCTAACCTTAAACCTAACCCCAGCACTTAGAGGTTACTAAGCCATATAACAACTTTAATAAAAATGGATCCCTAGGAGCAATAGAATTAGAGAGAGGTCAATTTTCCCCCAACCTAACCATAGCTCTAACCCTAACCCGAACTCTAATCTAACCCTAGCTCTAACCCTAACCCAAGCTCTAATCTAACCCTAGCTCTAACCCTAACCCTAGCTCTAATCTAACCCTAAATTATGTAGTTTGAACAATTGACTGAAATGACTTGACAAAATAAATACTTATTTGCTTCCTCATGAAATGTATTTTTATTTAATTACTATCAAGTAATGAACATGACAAAATGAGTTAACCCCACGTTGCCTCCAAACAACACAATGCCAGATCATTTTAACATTGACAGTCAGACATCAAATTCAGACATCAAATTCATACATCAAATTCAGACATCAGATTCAGACATCAAATTCAGCTCCAACTTTTCCCTCCCTTTAACACCTGTAGAGCTTGTTGACCCTCTGATAGTCGGTCGCAGACATCTCCAAGCTTTGTCCGATGGGCACAGCGGCATCAGGAATAGGAGTGATCGTCTCCTTCCCATACACAGTGCTGAACGACCATCTATTATAATGCATGACGGAGGAGTAGTCATAGGGAATGTCTAGGTTGTTGGTGTCCTCTTTGTCGAAGTTGGGCTCCTCCCCGCGTTCAACATACTCCCAATTGATCCTGATGTACTTGTCGCGGTCACTCCTGTTCTGCTCGTGGTAGAAACCCAGAGTGTGAAGCAACTCGTGCTGGATGGTACCGTGGTAAATACACCCTATTTTCTGCAGGGATACGAGCTGCTTACCTCCAGTTTTGCCAACCCATGAATAACAGCCGGATCTACTTTCGATGCTAAGGTAGTCCTTCTGGTTGCTACGGGGGACGAAGCGCACGCAGGTCTTGGTGTGGAAGGTGTTCATGGCGTACTTGATCTTCCACTGGGAATTATAGTCAAAATCTGAGCTGAGCGTGTAAGGAACCTCGACGATGTTCTCTGACTTCTTCTTCTCCCAGAGGCATTCGTTGAACCACCAGCACTTGATGGCGGTCCTGATTCTGGGGATCATGATGTCTCCTTCCATCAGCATCTCTGTGGTGGCATTGTTGGTCTCCAGGATCCTGGTGGTGATGTCCACCAGATCATCATGGTCTTCTGTGAAGACCATCTCATCCTTCTCATCCACCTGGAGAGGGTGGGCCTCTGTGAGTCCTAGGAAGAGAAGGAAGAAGGTGAGAGAAAGAAGGTAGACCATTGTTCTTAGCAGTGGAGAGACTGTTTGGATGTCCTCTTTTGCTGTGGCAGTGGGGGCAAGCCCAGCCGGCCGGATGCCTGACTATGACACAGATCACACAGGGCACAACATTCTCAGAGGCCTCAACTCGTGATGAATCCAACCTTGAACTAGCTAAACCTGCTGGTCATCACTCTCTGCACCCAAAGTAGCAAATGTTTCACTGTTCCCATTGTTCAGTTGAAAGTAGGTATCAATTTCATATCAACCAACGTCTGTACTGATGCATATACTGTATGCGTAATTCAGAATGACTACATAATCTTCAGACCATGTCTTTTTCAGGTCATTCAGGTCAGTTCAGGTCATTTAATGTCTCTGTACCAGAGCTGTAGGAGTTATCCAGTTATGCTGGCACACTCTTTATGATGCATCCCCACCAGACCAGACACTCTCCCCACATATTTCTAAACCATAAACTCTGATTGTAATTGCCCTACTCTGGGGCAGCTGAGGCCATTGTAGCCTGGTTGAGGCATTAAAGCCTTCGTCTCAGTGACTAGAAACATGGTGTAAGGACAGACAATACTGTATATTCAACAAGTGGTAACAATTTCATTTGATTGAATAATCCGGTTTACATTAATACAGCGTTTAAAAGGCCTTATACCCAATCATTCCAATCCTAGCTGTGCTGCAGACATTGTATTGGATACCATTACATAGACTTTGTGTCTGGGGCTGGTGTTTGTAGTGTCATGGAAGACTGGAGGGACAACAGGAATGCTGTTCTTGATTCTGTTAGATGCCATAGCCGCACTGGAGAAATCCTAAAATGGTTGAGGATTGTGATTGGTGCAACAGATAGAGAACAGACTGTCTCTCTCTCTCTCTCTCTCTCTCTCTCTCTCTCTCTCTCTCTCTCTCTCTCTCTCTCTCTCTCTCTCTCTCTCTCTCTCTCTCTCTCTCTCTCTCTCTCTCTCTCTCTCTCTCTCTCTCTCTCTCTCTCTGTCTCTCTCTCTCTCTGTCTCACATACTGTAATTCATCCTCCAGTGTTTATCTGCATGTGTGTGCCACACACTGACACACTCCCTCCTCCTTCCTACACCATATCATCAGACATGACCACAGTTCCTTGTCGTCATTCATCACGGCTGAGGTGAGAGGGCGAGGAGAGCTGGGTCTGATGTATGGCCATGGGCCTGACATACAGACACTGTCTCCATACGTTCTGCTTCACACTGATTAAGCTACACTGTGTGAGGGACGACCTTGGATCAACTGCACTTCAAGGATAAAGATCTGTATATGTCTGAAAGCTACACACTCCTATGTGTTGGACCATCACTCTACTCTATTCACCCTCCCTAATGGTACATTCACATATATAAATGACTAGTAGTCTAAGGATTAAAAGCCACCCGTGTTACATTTGTTTAAATTATTCTATCTTATCAACAAGTGCAAAGCTTCTATCGCACCGCTGTCATATTCAAGCTTAGTTCATCGACTGTGAGTTGACTCTACTCTTGTGGTACGGCAGATAGCACCCCTCTTATCACATACACAGATTAATATAACATGAACGGGAGTTAGATGATCAAGATAGAGACTATGGTTGCATCTCTAATGCCACCCTATTCCCTACATACAGATGTAGGATCTTCATTTGAGCCAGTTTGCTACAGCAGGAAAATAATCCCGTGGCAACAGGAAATGTGAATTATTATGTGGATTATAATCAATTGACATTTTTCGTAGGGGTTGATACATTTTTCGTTAGGGTAAATCAAGTCTGGAATGTCAAAGTGGAAATTACAAACTTTAGAAGCCTTTTTAAACCTTGAATACACTACATGTTTGCATTTCCTGCTGTGCAGGAAGATTCCTGCAACAATAGGATGATCAAATTAAGATACGGCATCTGTAGTGCAGTACTTATGACTAGCCCTCCCCCTATATAGTGCACTACACTTTGTAGGGAATAGGGTGCCATTTGGGACGCACAGTATGTTCCTATCCAGGGTGTGTAAATGAAGCCAGAGATGCCACTGTAATGAATTTTACGCTACAGTACAGTGCTGAGAACACACAGATGGAATGAGGAGGAGATGGGCTAAAGTGGGAGAGGAGGAGAGGAGGAGAGGAGGAGAGGAGGAGAGGATGAGAGAAGGAGAGGGGGAGAGGAGAGGAGAGGAGGAGAGGAGGAGAGGAGGAGAGGAGGAGAGGAGGAGAGGGGGAGAGGAGAGGAGAGGAGAGGAGAGGAGGAGAGGAGGAGTGGAAGAAGAGAAGAGAAGGAGAGGGGGAGAGGAGAGGAGAGGAGGAGAGGGGGAGAGGGGAGATAGTTGGTTAATATAGGTCACACACAGACTGAAGAATCCTAGGCCTTCTATACAGTACATTGATGTCTGTCTGGAAACAACCCCTAATGCCTATCTCTCATTAGGGGTGAAAACTGATCTAAAATCAGCATATAGTGGCAGCTTCATTGTACTGCGCTTCTGTCAGACGTTGAATAAAATACTTACGTGATACCATAACCACTCAGTAATGAAGCACTAACCCTTCTATAGAACAACATGGACAGAAGACATCTATTTAGACCTGCTTATTACACCCAAATGTAAACTGAACGTGCATGTTTTCAGTAGGCATGGTGTTGTGTGACCAACATGGATTATTAAGGGATCATCGCCTAGTTGGAATTGCGGGGTTAAACTGTGAGAAACTCCCATTTGGTGTTTGTACAGGACAGGTAGGATGGACACTAACCCATAATACTAATCCAGACACACCTATGAAGGTTCTATATAAAATACATGGTCTCCCTGGTCTTCCAGTCTATGGAGTCTCCACACATCCAGACACAGCTAAGGAGTCTTCCAGTCTAGGGAGTCTCCACACATCCAGACACAGCCAAGGAGTCTTCCAGTCTAGGGAGTCTCCACACATCCAGACACAGCCAAGGAGTCTTCCAGTCTATGGAGTCTCCACACATCCAGACACAGCTAAGGAGTCTTCCAGTCTAGGGAGTCTCCACACATCCAGACACAGCCAAGGAGTCTTCCAGTCTAGGGAGTCTCCACACATCCAGACACAGCCAAGGAGTCTTCCAGTCTAGGGAGTCTCCACACATCCAGACACAGCCAAGGAGTCTTCCAGTCTAGGGAGTCTCCACACATCCAGACACAGCCAAGGAGTCTTCCAGTCTAGGGAGTCTCCACACATCCAGACACAGCCAAGGAGTCTTCCAGTCTAGGGAGTCTCCACACATCCAGACACAGCCAAGGAGTCTTCCAGTCTAGGGAGTCTCCACACATCCAGACACAGCCAAGGAGTCTTCCAGTCTAGGGAGTCTCCACACATCCAGACACAGCCAAGGAGTCTTCCAGTCTAGGGAGTCTCCACACATCCAGACACAGCCAAGGAGTCTTCCAGTCTAGGGAGTCTCCACACATCCAGACACAGCCAAGGAGTCTTCCAGTCTAGGGAGTCTCCACAACTGCAGCAGAAGAAGAGGACATCCAAAGACTCTCCCCTCCAAAGTCTCCTCTCCACTGCCAAGAAAGATCAGCTACATTCGTTATCTCGCCTTTCTCCTTCTCTTCCTAGGCCTCTCCATGGGGATGACGAGGATGGGATGATCTTCACAGAAGACCCAGATGATCAAATTAAGATCCTACATCTGTACAAGTGTTAAAGGAATGGGTGGCATGTTGGATTTAAAGATGGTCTTTATTTGAAACAATCAGATTTTAGTTCAATGTGTCGACTGATTTTATCATAATGTCAATTCATTGTAATAGCATGGAAGTAAAAACACGCTTCATAAAAAAAAAAAGTCTAGCAGTTTTTTTATTCCCAATTGTCCACAATACATCATAATAAATATTGGGTCTTGTAGGGACTGTGTTGTAGCAAGCCTCCCTTGTCAGCCTGTCAGAGATATGAGTATTAATGCACATTTGATGGGTTTTGTTTAGATAACAGGGTTGACTTAGGGGTGGTAATGTGTGTGTGTGTGCGTGTGTGTGTGTGTGTGTGTGTGTGTGTGTGGGAGTTCATCTTCCTGACAGAGTATGTGTTTGGTACAAGCACGGACCGTGGTGCTCTGTCTGATGACAGCACACACAGACATAGATCAGGGTATTTGTGTGGGCTGTCAGGGATCCCACATGCCAACTCCACACTCTCTGGCTGAATCCCAAATGGCAAGCTATTCCCTACATAGTGCACTACTTTTGACCAGGGTCCATACTGTATGTCTCTGGTCAAAAGTAGTGCACTATGTAGGGAATAGTGTGCCTTTTGGGACGCAGCCTCCCTCTTACACACACACTGTCTTGTCTGGAAAAGGGGATCACCTCGGAGGGGTGAAATCACTGGGAGAGATAAACTGACTGGACTGAGTTTGTCCTGAAATGTTCACCTAGAAAACAGGAGGCAGAGAGAGAGAGAGTTGTGTGAGAATGAACAGGGTTTTGATAAGACTCTATGAGCAAAAAAGGTACATTTTGTCGAGATATATTGTATTGACTTTAATTCTGTTTGAATTATATTTGGATATTTGTCATTTAGCAGACACTCTTACCAGAGCAACTTACAATACATCTTTATGTAGTAAAGTTGATTTAAGGGTGTAGTTTAACTAAAATGACCACATTTTCCCACTACACCATAAAGTGACTGTTCCCTTGTGACAAGCCCCTTAGAGAGTACTGGGTGGTCTATGTTCTCTTGTGGTAGGGAGGGAAACTTCTTCTGCATTGGCTCATTTGAAATGTGACCCAATTATCGTTAAATAGCACGAGGTGACGAGGGGCAAACCACTCACACACACACACATGCACACATGCACGCACACACACACACACTGTGACAAGGGGCAAACTGCTACGCTGCATCTCAGACAAAGAAACGTACAAACACACAATGTCAGGCCCTCCACTTGGAGAACATTTGGGCTGTGTCATGGCACGTAGGCTACCAAGTGTTCGCTGTCATTACAATTTCCACTAAGAGGACGACTTTGCATCACAACAGATGCCAAGACTGTTGAGTTATACTTGAATGTATCTAGCCTATCTAACATTTCTTGTCATGAATCAAGGTCCCTACAGTCCTCTGCCAGATAGTCAGCTTACATCCATCTCAATACCAAGCAAGCCTAGCAACAAGCAACAAGCCTAGCAACAAGCCCTAACAGCAAAAGGACCTAGTCGCACTAGGAACAGTCCAAAACACAGCAACAAGTGTTTTCTTCTTTTAGTTCCCACAGTGTCTCCACGTCCACTTCCAACCCAACTGTATTTGCTACCACCAGCCAGAATAGTAGGCCTGGCTATCCTCAAGGGGTCGAGGAGGGCTTGGTACCCAGCCAACAGTGCACTGAGCTGGGCCGGGAAGGAAGGAGCATTGGGGGTGCTTGGATGATCTATGATCCATGCCCCCGTGGTTGTATTGAGTTATGGCAGACAGACAGACAGATAGACAGTCAGACATGTAATGGCATTTTAGTGGATAGCTTTCTGGTGGGTAAGATAGGTAGAGATTGATAGATGTGTAGAGATTGATAGAATCATTTCAGCTTTGTTGGGTATCCTAAAGCGTTATCTAATGGAAAAATATTGGTCAAAATGAATGCTTCTCTCCAGACAGAATAACTTCGGCAGAAAAGTAATAATTATTTTTGGAAGGCCGACACACACAAACTTGATAATTTTTGGTAAAATAATTCACCACTAAATAAGAAGCATATCTTTCTGATTCATGTATGATCTTTGCTCACACTGATTTCTCCTACACATCTGGTACAAGTTACAACCTCCCTGTGGGGTTACAAGGATCTTCATTTGTCCATCGCCGTATGCTCTAACTGTGTGAAGGATGAGGTAAGGGATATAGTAAAGCCATGGATTGCAACAGATATTCTAGGAATCCATTAAGTTATGTTTTTCTATATTATGGGATCACAGAGGGCTATATTGTTTATGAAAACAGGGATTTTCGTAAAGAGTAATTACATTAAATATAACGTTAAAGCTTAGCTGGATATGTATTTCGGTGTATGGCTACAAAGCTCTTGTTGGCATCCGAACAGTATGTATAGGTCAGACAGGATCGTGGAGGCAGTGCATTAACAGAGTTTATGGGTCAAGCACCATGTATAATCCCTCTCTGATATATGATACAGTCACACTGGGACCTGTGTGTGTGTGTGTGTTTGTGTGTGTGTGTGTGTGTGTGTGTGTGTGTGTGTGTTAAACTGGGACCTGTTATACATGACATATGACCATGTGCCATGTGTATGGATTCAATAGGATGGAACGGCGATGACAGCAGGAATCATTCAATCATTGTCTTGACTGTCTGGGTTTTCAATGGTCCTTGGTGGCTCCCATTCTGCTATGGGTGAATACAGTGAGATTAGTGGAGGGGTTTAACTGGTCATGTTAAGCTGGTCTCAATGCCTTCTATTTGTAAATGGTCATAGAAAAAAAATGGAAATGTGTAGGCAACATACAGAAACAGTACAATATGTTTTTGAAGATTTGATCTTCAAAATGTTCTCCTATAGGTCCACTGAGGCTACGTTCACCAGACAGTCGGCGTACAATATCATAATATATCATATATAATATAATATATTGGCACCTATTAATCAATTGAAAGTAGGTAGATGCTGGATGAATTGCTTGATGATGTATAACAAGATAAAGTGGGATTCTAGAACCAACAGATGACTGGATAAACAGCATTTATCGGTTCTGTACCCATGCAAATAAGAGTAGTGTGTACTCAGGCAGTGCCCTATGGTTAACAAGTATCCTGGGTATTATAACTGACACGTGCTATAAATCAATAGTCTGCCCTTGCCATTGAACCGCATCAGAACAAATGTACCATGTCACAACACTAATTCCCTACCAGCTTTTCCATAAACATAGACTACAGGGTGAGAAGGGGAGGAGGGGCGAGGGTATGGGGTGAGGAGTGGGGTAGGAGGATGGATGTGCGGAATGGGGAGGGGAGGGTGAGGAGGAGCGAGGCAGACGGGTGAGGGGTAATGGAGGGGCATTCATTCATTAATGACGACGTTAAACACGTACAATCTACCATGCCAAAGCTGGAACTACCTGGCACTCTCTCTGACAGAAACTTGGCTTATTTACTCAACAAAGTACGTCAAGAGGAATAAGGTTTACACAATAATTACCCCAGACACTTTCCCTCCTCATAAAATACAATTCCTGCACCACTTGCCCAAATAAACTGTATTAAAAGCAACCACATGTAGCCACTTCACTATGGTGTGAGGGGAATGCTATAGGGCTTGGCGTAAACTAGGGCACAAAATGGCAGCTCATGGCCATATGATTGAGCGATGGTGCATTAAGTGGCGTGCGTGCATGCTTGTGTGACATATTAGCACATTCAAACGTGTTAATATTTTAACACAATTGTAAATGGAGTTAGAATATAGACTCTCCTTCCCACGGTTGTTCTTGTAAGGTGCATAGTTTATGAATACCAAGTGCAGCTCAAATAAACCTTACCATCCACTGCCACACACAAACCCTCAGATCAAAACAGTTAGACTCCAGTATAGGCTATGGTATAATAACATATCAAACAGTGTAAGTAGGTAAATAAACACATTTAAGAGGCCAGTGTCATGCTTGATTTCCTTATCAGTCAATCTGTCTCCATACTGCTGTTTTTGCTCATTAGCTTCCCTTAACAGCTGTAACATATACACTACAGTGTGTTATATTATTACTGTAACATATACAGGTTATAACTGTCACTCAACTCAGCAGCATGTCCTCAATGTAGACGTAATGTGCTTTACATATCTGGGTACCCAAAACTTGTGAAAACTGGCTTGAGGAAGAACTTTCCCCTAACAGCAGATCTAGGATCAGATGACCTATTCCTCAATCCTATCCATAACTACAAGGTGGAAAAGAAACATCTGATCCTGGACCAGCATTAAAGGTACAACATCTTACAACTACAGTAGTTTAATGACAAATACTGACCTCTAGTGGATTATAAAGTAAAAACTATTCCTCTTTCAAATTCCAAAGGTCCTACAATAAGATATCACAGCCAAGGATAACATAAGATATTTTTAATTTGACATCCACATTATTTAATTTCTGTTATTGAATATTTACCATGTCAGTATTCTGTTATTGTTTCAGGCAAATTGACCAATCACACTCAGCACTTATCTAGCGGGCTATGACTGTCCGTCCAGTTTACAGTAGCCAGTTTGGTTGCTGTCCAATTGGTCTCGGTCAGGACAGTCAAATAAGCAGCAGTGAGAGTTCACAAAGAAACTATTTCTCCCACGTTCCATTGGCTCATTGCGGAGAGAAGAGCAAGGCACTGATTTCCCATGAGGTGAACAGACCCCCCTATGTCTAGAGAACTGTCCCGCTAGACTCCCAAGTCCAGTGGGTTCTTTCTTTCTCTCTCTCCTCTTATTTCTTTCTCTCTTTACCCTTCTCCCTCTTTATATTTCTGTCTGCTTCTGTATAACCATTTCTCTCACCATTTCTCCCTCTCTCTCCTTCCATCCATCCCTCCATCTCTCTAACCAGGATTGAAGCCAGACTCATCACAATAAACTTGTTGGTGGGATGATATGACCATGAAGACAGCCCCAGGAGAACAAGAGGAAAGAGTAGGAAGATGTTTACTGAACTTCTACTGGGACAATCTATTAATACATGTCTGGCATTGGATGGAGCGGCCGGGGACTGTGATATTGTCAAAAATGTCCAAAACAGTATTGAAGATGAGCATGGAAAATATACGATATCATCCACTATGATGGGATTATTCTAGAAGTATCAGGGGAGATTGAGATGTTTTCCTATTCACAGATATGGACATTGGACAGTAGGACTGATGTAGATTTGATACATCCACAAGGGCCTAATGATGACCTATGAACTATAGACACACATACACTGGAAAGTGATGAAGCCCAAATAAAATGGTCATAGATCGATGGGAGATGGCTTGGTTGAGTGAATGAATACCGAGAATCATAATAATGACTTCTATATCCAGGTTGTCTCCATGGTTTCACAGACAGAGACAAAGAGAGCATTCTATTCCTCTACCAACTCTTCATGCTTCATTTCACACTGGAACGCTACTGGAGATAGCCAGGCTATTACGCAATGTGTTCCAATGCAATACAGTGCGTGCCCCCCAAATGGGACCCTATTCCCTATAAAGTGCACTACTTTTGACAAGGGCTCTGGTCAAAAGTAGTGCACTAGTTAGGGATAGGGGCCATTTGGGACACAGACAGTGTGTTCCTTGTTTGACAAGACATGATGAAGAGAAGCCGATACGTGATGTATTGAACATGACGGACTTCTGTCTTATAGAGCCCATATTGCAACATATTGCTATTATTGGGTTCATTAGCTGAAACCAATTATAATGTCAGAACATGAACACAACATATCTTGTCTGTACTGAAGTGGGTGGCGGTGTTGAGGGAAAAGTTGGTGTTGTTGTTGTTCAACCCAAGAGGCCTAAAGTACTGTAGTTCCCTGTTAATGTAGTGGGGCACCACTCAGAACCTACCATTAGTATTTAGACTGTTACCCATCCACCCTCCTCCCTCCATCACTATCCCCCTCTCCTTCTCTTTCACTCTCACTGTCCCTCAGAGATGGAGAGAATACTAATAATATGTAAATGAGGGGTGTATGGAGAGATGGAGGGGGCAGAGGGGTACAATAACTAAAAAGGGTACAAAACAAAGACTGGGGTGCGACTAAAGAGGGGTGCCAAGTTTCCACGACGACAGAACAGAGCCAAGAATAGTTGGGGCGAGTCACATGGTGTTGAGGGCTTTTGAAATCCGCGAGTGGAGCTTGAAGCCTGGGATCAGTCTATGTGGTGGATGCCAATGGCAACAACATGAGTGGGATTGGGACCCACAACCACAGCAGTGTGACGGTGATGGCATTTGATATGAACAGGACCGCAGCTCTCACCACGGTCGACCAGGATATGAACGCAGCATTGCATGGTAGGTAAGGTAAACTATAGGCCTGCTTTTGGTATCTACAAACATATTGTATGAAGGGTCACTGTTGAATCCAAACCTAGCCTCTTCATTTGTAAGTTGAATTGGGAATTTTTTTGGTTGAGTGTGACATTGTGTGTTGAATAAGTTTAAGCGTTTTACTTGAAATGAAGGTGGACCCTAGTCTTCACTTGTTTTCCCCTCTTCTCAGAATATGGTCACCATAGTCACCTGTTCTGTTTTTTCTTGTTCCAGAGTTCAAGGTGTTCAACATCATCCTAATGTCTCTAGCCTTGTGTGTTCTCACCATCACTGGCCTGTTCTGCAGCATATCCTGTCACAACCGCAGACGGTAAGGCTTGATGTACTACAATACCCATAATGCTCTGTACTACATATGAAACTATTGTTTATTATATTGACAAGATATTGGATATGTCCTCAAAGATAGCAGGAAGAAGGAGGCGAGATCAGGTGGGACCATTCTAGCCAATGAGAGGGCAGATAATTGTGTAAACAAGCCATAGATATAAATAGAGGACTCATCGTTGTATCTGTGCCATTATAGCGTCTGTGAGAGCATCTCTATTTAAAATTAGCAAATTGTCTACTCCAATGGCTGATTTCTCCCAACTCATAGGAATATCCACTCAGTTTACTACTTTAAAATGGTGGAAGCCCTCAATGGCAATGTCTATGCTAAAACAGGTTAAAACCATGATGAGTCCTCTATCTATCTCTATCACAACAGGCACATATCCAATATAGTCGTTTTTGGGTAAGTTGCAGAAATGCCACGTGTCCACTTATATCAGTGCATTCGTAACAACCTAACCATTACGAAACGTCTATTTTATCAAAAAAGCCTCACTTAGCAAATTAGCAATTAAATGTTTTATTGACCAAAATTCAACACTCTCTTTTTGACCTCCATAGAAATATTTTTGTGGACAGATTTTGGGCAGTCATACCTCTTGCTTTGCATCTCCTGTCACAGTCGCATGAGGTTACCTGTCTCTGGGTCATGTTAATATCGCTGCCTTATAATTACCTCTCTGAGTCATGTTGGCATCCTCAACTAAAGTAATCTTAGTAATGACTCTCACTCATTAGGCTTCATTGAAGCAAACTAAGTATTTGGTAATCTAATAGGAGGCTGGTGGGAGGAGCTATAGGAGGACTGGCTCATTGGAATGGTTGGAATGGAATCAATGGAACGGAGTCAAACATGTGGTTTTCATATGTTTGACGTGTTTAATACCGTTCCATTGATTCCATTCCAGTCATTATAATGAGCCAATCTTCCTCTGGTGTAGTCTTTTCCTCACTGTCCAGCTCTACATTTAACACAGCTGAACAGTGCCACTCCATGGACATATGATGAAACTGCATGGTCTTTTACAGCAACAGTTTTTGCCATGTTGGTGGGACACACAAAATAATGACGGACATTTGAATGCATTGGTTTAAAATGACATGAAAGAACACAGAATGTCCCACAGTTCCCTGAAAGCGCATTACATATCTCTCCCTCCTCCCCCCCCCCCTTTCAGGCTGTCCAAGAGGGCCCTTATGTATGAGAGTGCTGTGCTTCGTGAAGTACCAGTCAACCCGGTGGACATCAGAGCCGTCAAGAGATCCACCAGTTTCAGAAACCCTCTCTCATTCTTCAGAAAACAGGATGCACCTAAGGACAACTCTAGAATATACTACATCTACAGTAACCCTCTACCCATAGGGATGGAGGAAGAGGACAATATCCAGAATATCACCCCCGGTGGATCGAAGGAGCAAGAGCCAACTTTTCAGGACTACGCCAACGATCCCAATAGTGGTATCATCCTGGACCCACCCAACTTTTACATGCAGCTCTAGAGGAAGGTGGAATGTTCCACTTCATAGGAGGGGTGTTTTACATTTTTGTTGTCCTATTCAAGTTTGTAAGGTGGAGGAGTACACATTGTCCACAATTTTGGAAACAACTGTCTAAAGTGGATGAACTTAGTTATTTGGAAGTTGTGAAAGTTAATTTTTTCCACACTTGAGATTTTTTATTTAATCGCCATAAAACAGTTCAGACATGGATGGTGTGCTTTAGAAAATAAGCGTAGCGTGAAATACACAGAGACCAGAACGATAGATAGTAGCTTCTCAGAGAAAATATCAAAAGAAAAGATAATCACTGCTGAGATGAGCAATCAACTGATCGATCGATCTATCAATCATACTCCTGGGCAATACCATTGGATTAAATAAGAGTCAGTCACAGATTAGCCTTCAGGTGATTGGCTGGGTTTCCCTGATCAGCCAATCCAGAGCCTCCTTGCGGCCCTGCCTCTGCAGCTCTGCTCCAATCGTCTCCCGGCACTGCCTGTGGTACTCGTTCACCCAATCACGCTGCAGGAAGAGAGGAGAGCGTGTCACACACATAGTGATATCATACAAAATGGCAGAACTATTTCTGATCGATTTCCCCGGTTTCAAAGAGCACCCGTGGATATTTGGATATTTCCTGAAGACTTCCTTATCTCATATGGCAAAACTGATTTGAAACAAAGATTGTCCCTTCATTCAACTCAACCAACCATTACAGTATTTCTACCCAAGTTTCAAGTGCTATGTTTACATTTTCCAGCTTTTTTATTAGAAATAAATTAGTGCTTTATTTTAGTATAAATAAATGAATGATAATTCCTAAAGAAACAGTGTGTTTGGTAAAATATGAATTCCAAAGAATGAGGACCAAGACTGACCTCTTTCTGGGTGAGAAGATCTGTGTTCACCATCTTGGCTTGGATGGGGACCAGAGTGAGAGGCTCAAACGTCAGACTACCCTTGTTTCTGTAGTTGTACTGAGGACACAGACACAAAGGTCACATGGTCTTCACTCCAGTGTTCACACTTCATTTTACACTTATTCAGTCAATGTCTTACCACAAATATAAATACTCATTCTCCACTCTATCCACTTTACACTTAGTCAATCTGTCTCCAGAGACATCAACTCATTCTTCACTTCACTTCATTTTATTCTTATTCAGTCAATCTCTTACCTTGGGTTTTGCTGGCACCACCAGGACAACGTTTTCAATTCTAATGCCAAAGGAGCCGTCCTCATAGTACCCAGGTTCTGAGGAAAGGAAGGAGGCAAGTTCAGGTGTGTATGTGAGAGAGAGAAACAGACAGAGACGGAAAGAAACAGACAGAGAGAAATACAGTGGGGAGAACAAGTATTTGATACACTGCCAATTTTGCAGGTTTTCCTACTTACAAAGCATGTAGAGGTCTGTAATTTTTATCCTAGGTACACTTAAACTGTGAGAGACGGAATCTAAAACAAAAATCCAGAAAATCACATTGTATGATTAAGTAATTAATTTGCATTTTATTGCATGACATAAGTATTTGATCACCTACCAACCAGTAAAAATTCCGTCTCTCACAGACCTGTTAGTTTTTCTTTAAGAAGCCCTCCTGTTCTCCACTCATTACCTGTATTAACTGCACCTGTTTGAACTCGTTACCTGTATAAAAGACACCTGTCCACACATTCAATCAAAACAGACTCCAACCTCTCCACAATGGCCAAGACCAGAGAGCTGTGTAAGGACATCAGGGATAAAATTGTAGACCAGCACAAGGCTGGGATGGGCTACAGGACAATAGGCAAGCAGCTTGGGGAGAAGGCAACAACTGTTGGCGCAATTATTAGAAAATGGAAGGAGTTCAAGATGACGGTCAATCACCCTCGGTCTGGGGCTCCATGCAAGATCTCACCTCGTGGGGCATCAATGATCATGAGGAAGGTGAGGGATCAGCCCAGAACTACACGGCAGGACCTGGTCAATGACCTGAAGAGAGCTGGGACCACAGTCTCAAAGAAAACCATTAGTAACGCACTACGCCGTCATGGATTAAGATCCTGCAGCACACGCAAGGTCCCCCTGCTCAAACTAGCGCATGTCCAGGCCCGTCTGAAGTTTGCCAATGACCATCTGGATGATCCAGAGGAGGAATGGGAGAAGGTCATGTGGTCTGATGAGACAAAAATAGAGTTTTTTGGTCTAAACTCCACTCACCGTGTTTGGAGGAAGAAGAAGGATGAGTACAACCCCAAGAACACCATCCCAACCGTGAAGCATGGCAGTGGAAACATCATTCTTTGGGGATGCTTTTCTGCAAAGGGGACAGGACGACTGCACCGTATTGAGGGGAGGATGGATGGGGCCATGTATCGCGAGATCTTGGCCAACAACCTCCTTCCCTCAGTAAGAGCATTGAAGATGGGTCGTGGCTGGGTCTTCCAGCATGACAACAACCCGAAACACACAGCCAGGGCAACTAAGGAGTGGTTCCGTAAGAAGCATCTCAAGGTCCTGGAGTGGCCTAGCCAGTCTCCAGACCTGAACCCAATAGAAAATCTTTGGAGGGAGCTGAAAGTCCGTATTGCCCAGCGACAGCCCCGAAACCTGAAGGATCTGGAGGTTTGTATGGAGGAGTGGGCCAAAATCCCTGCTGCAGTGTGTGCAAACCTGGTCAAGACCTACAGGAAACGTATGATCTCTGTAATTGCAAACAAAGGTTTCTGTACCAAATATTAAGTTCTGCTTTTCTGATGGATCAAATACTTATGTCATGCAATAAAATGCAAATTAATTACTTAAAAATCATACAATGTAATTTTCTGGATTGAAGTGTCCCTATGATAAAAAATTACAGACCTCTACATGCCTTGTAAGTAGGAAAACCTGCAAAATCGGCAGTGTATCAAATACTTGTTCTCCCCACTGTAGTTAAATTGTCTGTGTGTTTGTGTATGCATGCATGCATGATAGTGAGTGTGTGTGTATGTGAGTGCGTGTACGTCCATATGTGTGTGTGTACCCACCATCGCTGACGATCATGCCTGCCTCCAAGGGCTCGTCGGCGAAGGTCTTGTAGGAGATGCCACAGGGTCCCTCGTGGACATTGAGGAAACATCCCACCCCGTGGCCCGTACCATGGAGGTAGTCCAGCCCAGACTCCCACAGCGCCTGGCGGGCAAACGAGTCCAGCAGGTGGCCTAAGGGTGGAGGGGGTGGAGGAGGAGGGAGTGGAGGTAGTTTATATTTCACATATTATTCATTTAAAAACAAACACTGGCAATCTTGAGCACTCCATAAACAACAAGGTCTCACCTTTGGTTCCGTTGGGGAAAATGGCAGCGCTGACGGCTATATGTCCCTTCAGAACATAGGTGAAGGTTTCCTGAGATACAGAGAGAAAATCCATAGGTCAATGACCATAACACTGGGACTTTCCCTCTGTCATATGCTGTAGCATGAGAGGAGAGGCCATATGGAGAACTGTTACCTTCTCATAAGCAGAGGGGGATCCAAAGTGCATGGTGCGGGTGACGTCTGTTGTTCCGTCACTATAAATCACCAGAACTTATTATAATAATAATACTAAGTTGTATTTGTAACGCGCTTTTCTTATGTGTCACATTATTACATGTCTTGGTGAATGCCATGCTTACATGAAGGATTATGTGTAGCATTATCACATGTAGGATTATGTGTAGCATTATTACATGTAGGATTATGTGTGGCATTATCACCTGTAGGATTATGTGTGGCATTATTACATGTAGGATTATGTGTAGCATTATCACATGTAGGATTATGTGTAGCATTATTACATGTAGG
The DNA here is from genome assembly GCF_964263955.1 of Coregonus lavaretus. NCBI lineage: Eukaryota > Metazoa > Chordata > Actinopteri > Salmoniformes > Salmonidae > Coregonus > Coregonus lavaretus. The sequence goes on from NW_028162593.1 coordinate 333,181, forward strand.
ATTATGTGTGGCATTATCACATGTAGGATTATTTGTGGCATTATTACATGTATGATTATGTGTGGCATTATTACATGTAGGATTATGTGTGGCATTATTACATGTAGGATTATGTGTGGCATTATTACATGTAGGATTATGTGTGGCATTATTACATGTAGGATTATGTGTGGCATTATTACATGTAGGATTATGTGTGGCATTATTACATGTAGGATTATGTGTGGCATTATCACATGTAGGATTATGTGTGGCATTATTACATGTAGGATTATGTGTGGCATTATTACATGTAGGATTATGTGTGGCATTATCACATGTAGGATTATTGCTTACATATACTGGGCTCCAGAGTCAAGGAGGTAGATTTCATTTAAAGAGAGAGTTCTGTTGGTTTCAGGGAGGGGACTATAGGAGGACAACAAAAATAAGTACATAAATACAAATCAGTTATCAAAAACATGATTATAGACAACTTTACATTAATTACATTGTAATAAAGTTACATTAATGCAATAAACAAAGATACCTGTAATGAATGATTGCCCCGTTTGGTCCAACACTGGAAATGGATGGAAAACTGAGCCCGACAAAGTCTTTCTGTTGGCTAAAACCACATAAAACACATTAATATTTAAGCAATAAGGCCTGAGGGGGTGTGGTATATGGCCAATATACCACGGCTAAGGGCTGTTCTTAAGCACGATGCAACACAGAGTTGCAGTAGAAACATACAGTTCCTAATTGTTTCAATAGAGGGAGTTAAAATGCTAAATATCCCTCTCATGCAAAAACCTCTTACTCACTGGGAATATCCTTGCATCCTCTCTACTCTCTCCTTGTCTCCTTCTCAAAACCCATTGGATGAGAAAGCCAGAGGTCCCTCCCCTCTGCCCTTCTCCTCCAATCGGTTTTGAGAAAGAGATGAGGAGTATGCAATTGAGATCTTCCCATTGTCCTATTGCCTTGTGCTTCAGAAATTATTTTTCACTGTGTAGTGACTGCACAGAACCTATCAAATCTAAATCTAAAGATCCAGGATAATAAGTGAAGTTGGAGTGAAACAGATTGCAGATCACAGATTGTGTTATTACATAGTTTTGTTATTTTATGGTTGAAGTGAAAAGGAGACCCCCACCTGCGTAACTCCTCAGCCTTATCTGCTGCAGAGATCTCAGTCACTGTGCCTTTTGGAATCTATAAAACAACCACCACGCAGGTCATGACACGTAGCCATGGCAACACTGTCACAGCCAAAAAGTCTGTAATCATAAAACTGTAATACTACATTCAGCTACAAAACTACTGGAAAATATATATATATTTTTTTAAAGGTGTAAGGTGCAAACAATATATAGTACCTCTTTTTCCAACCAAGCGAAGAGCTCACAAAGGGCGACAGCATCCTTGATCTGTGGTTGAGGAGAAAAAGTCAAACATGATCAATGGCTGGTTGTTGATACATTTATGGAGATTTTATGATGTCTGAAATCAAATGAAATACATCTAGGGGTCAAAAGGTCAAACGTAACTTACATGGGCCATTTTCATCCCTTGAATCTCGGTGGCGTTCTTGACAGCTTTGGCGAGGCAGAGAGGAGTGTAGGGGACAGGAGACCGGTGGGCCTGTGGACAAAACAGAAAAACAAAGCAATTAATTAGTAGGTACCTTATGTTACACATATCATTTTACTAAATAGGCCTACATGTATTAACAGAAAGGTAGAGCTTTTCTTTACGACAAATTACTTTACATTGTTTGGGGGTAACTCATCCCCATCCACCAGTGTGATATAGCTATGCACAGTGGTCATTTTGTGCCTGACTATGCAGTTGCACTCTCTCACTTTGGGAATAACCTGCATGAGCACCCACAACAGCCATTTTGTGTCAGACATTCACACTCTCTCACCTTGGGAATAACCTGCATGAGCACCCACAACAGCCATTTTGTGTCAGACATTCCACAGTCGCACTCTCTCACCTTGGGGATGACCTGCGTGAGGGCGCAGCTGGCCTTGTCGCTGATCCACACCTTCTCCTTGGGCCCCAGGGAGGCACACACGGCCTGCAGCTCCGTGAACACAGACTCGTAGGGGGCAGTCTGGATGCTAAGCTCCGCCTTAGAGGGTGTGTCAAGCTGAAGGTGCTCCCTCACCGTCGGCTCGGCCAGACGCTTGACATCCACGAAGAGCCTAGGAGAGGTCAGAGGTTAGAGGTCAGATTCATGACCTACTTCTCATGGGAGGTCAAACTATGTTGTGCATTCTATGCTGTGTCAGAGAAAGGACAGTCTGGAAAGAAAGTAAAGTGTTTTTATGTTATTTTAGATTCATTTATGTATTTTACCTTATTGTGTTCATTCCAACGATGGCATACGCAAAGAAAACAGGGTTGTACTCGATGTCAGAGCCACGGAGGTTGAACAGCCCTGGGAAGAGTAACACAGTTAAAAGACTACCACTTTACACCTGTTTTGTGGATGCGATTTTTCCTGTTCTCCTTCAACAAATTCAGTAGTGTATGTATGTACAGTAGTTAGAATTTTGAAAGCTCAAAATAAATTAGCTAGGACTGTGTGTATTATTATTATTATTATTATTATAATAATCATTATAATATTCATTATTATTATAATCATAATCGTCATTATTATTATTGTTATTATTATTTATATTATTATTATTATGAGGTTACCCTCTTCACCCTCTAGGGAAGAAGCCCAGACAAACCCCCTCATTTAGACACACTGGTCTAAAAGTGACTGGACGACTGCAATCAACATCAACATTGTCCTCCCTAATTAACACAAACACTCTGGCCAGCCAATCAGCTCTGAGAGCTCTATAGGCTCGTTAGGGCTGGCTAACGTGGTGCTCAGACAGGCATCCACAGGGTCACCCGTACAGCCCCAGGGTCCTTGGATCGTGATCAGGGGGTGCCGTGTCTACCTCACAGGGTTATGCAATGTAACCGTGGAGTCGATGCGATTGGCTGTGCCTGCTACCACTCTTTGGTGAGGTCATTCAATGAAGAGCATCAACCCATCCTGGAGAGCTACTGGTCGGGCAGACTTTTGTTCCAGCCCAGCACTAACACACCTGATTCAACCGATCAACTACTCATCAATCAAGACATTTCATTTGCTGAATCAGGTGTGCTAGAGCTGGGTTGGAACGAAAGTCTGTGCACATTGTAACACAACATGACCAGGGTTAGTGAGCTGGTGTTATTGTACATGGTAAATCCAATTACTGTTTAGGGTAAAAATCAAATCAAATTTTATTTGTCACATGCGCCGAATACAACAGGTGTAGACCTTACCGTGAAATGCTTACTTACAAGCTCTTAACCAACAAATCATATAGGAAAATGTCTCTGTGTTGTGTGATAGTAACTATATTAGTATAAAGGGAATCATACATGCAATCTCATCCAGCGCCGTGGCAACGAACCAGGAGATCTTCCTCTCGGCCATCTTGGATCTTAGAGCGGTCATCTTGTCCTGCCAGGTCAGACCTGGAACAGAGGAGGACCTGGATTAATTGTGAACCATTGCTGAGGAAGATGTCATCATGCCATCATCACTGCTCAACAAAATCCTTTCTGTATCAATACATTGTACACACATGTACAGCTACTACCTTTCAACCAATCACAAGATAGGATACATAACACCTCTACAATGTTGAATAGGTCAATAATGCATTTGTTTCATGTATTTGACATAGACCAACTGCTCCAAGTGGTACTACCGACCGGTGAACCCCAGGCCCAGGGTGATGAGCTGAGTGGAGGGTCTGGTTGGACGGTCCATCCAGATGGCATCTATCAGGTTGTCCTGAACAGCCACCAGGGAGTGGCCTGCACTGGCCAGGGCCTTAGACATGTTCTTCCACTGGTCTGGATGGAACAACCGACAGGTCATGTAATGATAGAAAGCCAGGAACAAAATGGTAGATACTTAGTACTGTAAGTATAGTACACAACATTTAATTCATGTAATTCTATACATGTATAACGGGAGCAATCTGCGAATGTGTATTACATAATTATTACTGTGTTATTTTATATGACGTAAGAGATGTAGCGCTCTACTGACCAGCAGCAATGATCCAGGGGTCCACTCCTACTGTAGAGTTCTCAGGCAGAACACTGATCAGCCAGTCCTCCTGGCTAAGAGTCTCCTTTAGACCTGGTGACAGGAAAGATCCACAATGAACCATCAAATACGGACACATTTCAAAACACAGCAGACTGTCCCATGTGTAGTATGTCTTATCAAGAGAAGCATTGGCCAATCTATACTAAGGTGGTTAAGGGCAGTTGCTTTAAAGTTGGAACTTTAGATGCAGAAGAAACCAAGTTCCACATATACTAGCTTCAACTAGGTGTCTTCAGATGCCATTTCAATTCAAGAACTAAGAGTGCTGCTGTTGTTGTTTACCCATCTTCATGAGGGTCCAGTTGTTGTCCATCTGCTGGCTGGCCTGGAGGAAGTACCGTCCGTCTGTCCACATGGCTGCATGCTTCTCTGTCACTATGGCCGTGCCTGGAGACATGTCATCAATCAATCAAGGCTACATACAGTATCTATTCTCTGTCACTATGGCTGTACCTGTAGACATGTCGTCTTAATATCTGATTGTTAGTCATGTCTTTAGTTGTCACTATGCTACTGTTCAAAGCTTGTCAAGCAAGGCTACATAACTGTTCTCTGTTTCTATGGCCTTATTTCATTTGATTATCAATGTGTCCAATCTCTAACCCGAATTCAATAAGAGCAAAATGTCTGTCTTTTTGTTTATAGATGTCCTGTTCTTTCTTAGGGCGTAGCGTATAAATTCACTGTTATAAGCATGGTGTGCATTTATGGGAAATTACAATACAACTGCCCTGGTATTGTATGAAGTGTGGATTTCATATGGTCTGACATTACCAAAGTTTTAATAATAGTTTGTCTTTGTGTATTCACTGGTGTTCTCAACATATCAACCTCCTTTATAACAAGGGAACTAGATCCTGACACAAGTACACAGACACACACACACAATACCTGCGGAGCCATTGAAACCACAAATGAATTCACGTCTGCAGTCACATGGTGCGATGTATTCACTCTAACGAGAGAGAGAAAAAGAGGAAAAAGATAGAGAGAGACAGACAGAGAGACAGACAGACAGAGTGAGAGAGAGAGAGACAGAGAGACAGAGACACACAGACACAGAGAGAGAGAGAGAGAGAGATAAAGAGAGACAGAGAGAGAAAGAGAGAGAGAGACAGAGAGAGAGAGAGAGACAGAGAGAGACAGAGAGCGAGAGAGAGAGACAGAGAGAGACAGAGAGAGAGACAGACAGAGACAGAGAGAGACAGACAGAGACAGAGAGAGAGAGATTAGATCAGATCCAGCAGTAATCAGGTTTAAGTGGTCCCCTAGCAGTTATTATAACATCTTAATTATTCCTCTTTTCACATCACGACTCAAGACCAGAGAGTGAAAGAGAGGGTGAAAGGGAGGGATGAGGATTAGAGAGAGAGAGAGAGAGAGAGAGAGAGAGAGAGAGAGAGAGAGAGAGAGAGAGAGAGAGAGAGAGAGAGAGAGAGAGAGAGAGAGAGAAAGAGAGAAAGAAAGAGTTGAGAGAAAGATGTGGAGATGGATAGGACCCTGCTAGAAAGTCACCTTGTCTATGTCTAGAGGTCAGGCAGACTTATACTAACTATCGTTAATTATTTATAATTAGTAATTGTGTGTACATGTGTGTGTTCTTGCGTGCGTGCGACCGTGTGTGTGCGTGACCTTGTGTGTGTGTTCAGTACCTGGTGTGCGTCTCCAGAGGGGACAATGTAGGCCTGGATGGGCTCAGCGATGTATTTGGTGTTCCTCATGGCTTGCCGTAGCTGCCGCAGCAGCTCCACCGTGATCTTTGGAGACATGGCAGCGTCTAGGGAGAGATATACAGGTGGTAAAGCCATAACAAATTAACTGAACAGGCAGCCCAACAATGGGAAAATCCAAAGGTACAGTATGCTCCTGCCTCCCCTGTTGAGTAGGTTAGTTAATCTGTCTCAGACACAGTTTTACTCCACAGATGCAGGGGTTTAAACCACGATAGAGTGACTGAACCTGCAAAACATGGCTAAACATGCTCCCTCAAACCTAGATTATGCTCAGTAGTGTAATACAATTGTAGCGACCCTGGTTTATAAGCACGGATATCGACTCTACCACTGGAGCATGCTTTTGTGGCAGAGTTGCTTTCCGTGGGGCTACGGGCCAGAAGGTTGCGGGTTCGCACGGCAATCCCTGCCTGTTTCGTTACATTGTGGACCATGTATAGCCTAAACTAGAATCGACCTCCTACAAAATGATAAAGAATAGTAACATAAACGCTTTGTTTAACATACCGGACAAACTAAACAGATATGTTACTCATTATTATGAAATCAAAGTATTAATAACGCGATTACCTGAGGCCATGTTGTCTTCAGCCAGCTATGAAGACAAATAGCCTATTAACGTGGAGCTCAAAGTCTTAGTTTGCACCTGGATCTTTAACCTTGCTGACTCAGACAAACCCAGGGTTAAATATTGACAGATTATGATTCTTATCTTTGCTGCAATTGCAAACTAATCCATTACCCGTAGGCCTGAATGCTGCCTTTATATACGTTGATCATGCATAAGGAACACATCTACAAAGAGGCATTTTGTGAGATCCTGATTTAGAAAGATTTGACATACTGTAAGATGTATAATGGATAATATCAATGGTTTCATTTCAGGCTGTTAAAGGAATATAATCATCCCATATTATTGATGGTGGAGTTTTATTCATCGATGCAAGTATGGGCATATCCAATCGCCTCAACAAAAGCACCGCAGAACTCACGGATTGGCTGAACCCTACATGCGATGTTATTTACCATTTGAAAACAATTATTTAGGAGGTTCGCTTTAACGGATGAGTGCTGGCAACAAGTGGGGGGAAACTAGTTAGCTACTTCAATTACTAATTGAATGATTCCAAATTGCATAATTGTGTTAATCAATTCAATGCAGTTATTGTGTCGCAGTTGGGGTAGGTGTGGCATTCCATCAGTCTGCTGTGGGGGTCTTCAATGGGAAAGTTACTTTGAGCAAAATAATACACATTTCTTAGCCAATATTGTATATATTTCATTAGAGTATGAGTCACATTTTGTTCATAGCTGTAGTAGGTAACACATTAGACATCGCCTTTTCACCAAAACCAGGCGTGGGCTTTGCCTATCTAGCTAGCTAGACAAGCCTTATGGGGCTACGTGAGTAGCATGTAGCACACAAGCGTCTACCACATTACAACCACACGCGATATTCTCCATTCATTGCTTTCTTGCATCGGGCAACTGAACCCCATCTAGAAAGTGTATTAACACCTTGTCGGCTTAATAAGATAACGTTAAATTGTAAATTTACCTTAGAAATGTGATTCTGTCGTTAAAAACAGTATTTTATACAGCTGTTCCTTGTGTTAATTTACAAAACAGTAGGCTGCCATTGAATCGTTGACGTTTCTGGTCACGTGACACGAGCTTCTTCCAGTAACCACACAGAGATGAGACTCGCCCCCCTTTCATTCAAAACACAGTGGATCAACTAAACAACAACATGTATATGTAGCCTACACCCCTGCATAGGAGCAAACGGCCTATAGAGATTTCATGAAATACACGTTTTCAATAATCCGTATTTATCCAAATATATTTTGTTCATCATCACATATTATTTTTATGGTTACTCAATAAAAACATAAACAGCAAAAAAAAAGAAACGTCCTCTCACTGTCAACTGCGTTTATTTTCAGCAAATTTAACATGTGTAAATATTTGTATGAACATAACAAGATTCAACAACTGAGAGATAAACTGAACAAGTTCCACAGACATGTGACTAACAGAAATTGAATAATGTGTCCCTGAACAAAGGGGGGGGGGTCAAAATCAAAAGTAACAGTCAGTATCTGGTGTGGCCACCAGCTGCATTAAGTACTGCAGTGCATCTCCTCCTCATGGACTGCACCAGATTTGCCAGTTTTGCTGTGAGATGTTACCCCACTCTTCCACCAAGGCACCTGCAAGTGCGATCCAACAGGTCCCAGACGTGCTCAATGGGATTGAGATCCGGGCTCTTCGCTGGCCATGGCAGAACACTGACATTCCTGTCTTCCAGGAAATCACGCACAGAACGAGTAGTATGGCTGGTGGCATTGTCATGCAGGAGGGTCATGTCAGGATGAGCCTGCAGGAAGGGTACCACATGAGGGAGGAGGACATCTTCCCTGTAACACACAGCGTTGAGATTGCCTGCAATGACAACAAGCTCAGTCCGATGATGCTGTGACACACGGCCCCAGACCATGACGGACCCTCCACCTCCAAATCGATCTCGCTCCAGAGTACAGGCCTCGGTGTAACGCTCATTCCTTCGACGATAAACGCAAATCCGACCATCACCCCTGGTGGGACAAAACCGCGACTCGTCAGTGAAGAGCACTTTTTGCCAGTCCTGTCTGGTCCAGCGACGGTGGGTTTGTGCCCATAGACGACGTTGTTGCTGGTGATGTCTGGTGAGGACCTGCCTACCAACAGGCCTACAAGCCCTCAGTCCAGCATCTCTCAGCCTATTGTGGACAGTCCGAGCACTGATGGAGGGATTGTGCATTCCTGGTGTAACTCGTTGTTGTTGCCATCCTGTACCTGTCCCGCAGGTGTGATGTTCGGATGTACCGATCCTGTGCAGGTGTTGTTACACGTGGTCTGCCACTGCGAGGACGATCAGCTGTCCATCCTGTCTCCCTGTAGCGCTGTCTTAGGCGTCTCACAGTACAGATATTGCAATTTATTGCCCTGGCCACATCTGCAGTCCTCATGCCTCCTTACAGCATGCAAGGCACGTTCACGCAGATGAGCAGGGACCCTGGGCATCTTTCTTTTGAGTCAGTAGAAAGGCCTCTTTAGTGTCCTAAGTTTTCATAACTATGACCTTAATTGCCTACCGTCTGTAAGCTGTTAGTGTCTTAACGACCGTTCCACAGGTGCATGTTCATTAAATGTTTATGGTTCATTGAACAAGCATGGGAAACAGTGTTTAATCCCTTTACAATGAAGATCTGTGAAGTTATTTGGATTTTTACGAATTATCTTTGAAAGACAGGGTCCTGAAAAAGGGACGTTTATTTTTTTGCTGAGTTTATATATAAGACTTGGAAATTCACCTTAAATGGGAAAGTGGCAATGTAATACATTCATGCATGAGAAAAAATGCATATATACAATGGGACACATTTACAAACATTTACAGCATCTCTTTCCTTCAAATTGCATTTTTGATACAGTAATTGGACAGGGAAGGACAATGAACAATTGTTGCTCTATTATGTTTTCTTTGATGTTCTGGATATTGGCCTGAAACAGTATACTCAGTCATATTTTCCCAAACTTGGAATATTTACAAGGATAAAAAACGAATAAACAAAAAAATACTTGCTTCAAGAGCAAATTCAAACCCACACCATTCAGATCAATGACAAAAAGATAATCAAAAGATAGACTTAATTGCAGTTTAGAAAATAGAAATATTTGACAGTTCCAGTGTTGATTCAATGTGAGGTTTAGGCGTATTCCCAAATGGCACCCTATTCCCTATATAGTGCACTTCTTTTGACCAAAGCCCAGGTCTCTGGTCAGAAGTAGTGCACTATTTGGGGAATAGGGTGCCATTTGGGATGCAAGTCTAGATCTAAAGTATAAACTACTGCTGGATCAGAGAGTATAGGATGTAGGCTGCAGCTGTCATCAACATCATCAGATATCTCCCAGCCTCCAGCAGTTGTCCAGAACTTCCTGTTTGAATGAAAATTGAGATGAAAGATTGTTTTACATTAATACGTCTACACAGTAAGGTTTATTTGTATGTTTCTGTTCAGTCATACACTATCACACCTACTGTATTGTGTGTGTGTGTGTGTGTGTGGGTGCGTGTGTGTGTGTCAGTGGTGTACTTACTTGAGCAACCTTCTGTCTGCTTAAACATGCCCATCTTCTTACTGTCTTTGATAGAGTTAATCTTGTCCATACTCACCTCCCCTGTAAGTCAACAGGGTATTGGTTATTAAAAGTCAGAATATTATGGAGCATTGTGAGTAACTTGTTACCATGGTATTTTTACAATGTTATTACCACTTTATTCCCCCCTGTAATGTCTTCATCAGGCTTCCCTAAACTGAGAATATTTTGTAATGATTGTTTTGGAGTCTGTAAAAGCTTGGATGGTATATCATGCATTCTCTACCAGAAAGTTGGTTGGCCCTCTTTGATGTCATGTAGGTTAATGCATTGCTATGTTTTCATTTATAAAGCCCTTTTACAAAAAGTCCCACTGTACCTAACATCATTACTAAACTTTAGACATACGAGTTACCACACCCGGTCTCAGGGATGGTTAACACTGGAAATTCCTTTGGTCTCTACTGAGTTAGGTAAATCAGCTTTTGTTTTCTTGCACCTTATTTGTAGAACAATCTTCAAACTGTTCTTACATTTGATGTTCTGGTGCCTATAGGGCAATTCAGAAAGCTGATTGAGGACCTTATTACTGATGAATGTGTTAGTTTTTTATGACAGTGTTTTTCTTTCTGCTTGCTTTTTTTATTTATATTTTGATGTGTGTATTTTCTGTAATTTATGGTCTCAGTATGACTCCCTGATAAAATAAAGGTTCAATAAATAAATCTACAGCCTAGTCTGAGTACACAGATCAAGGAAAATACATGTTTTTAAACGAGACAAATACACTTTTTTCACAAACATAGTTTAGCATTCACAAGTCTATATGTCTTCATCAGGCAGTCCTAGACTGAGAACGTTCCACTGATGTATTCTTCTAATGTCATAAAGGCCATCCTGTCTGTGCTACACTGTGGCACCACTTCTCCATACACTGCTCTCCTCTGTCCTACTGGGACAGACAACTTGGAGGGGACACATGCTGCATCCCAAAGGCCACCCTATTCCCTACTTAGTGCACTACTTTTGAGCAGGGTACATAGGGCTTTGGTCAAAAGTAGTACACTATAGAGAATAGCCAGACACTCAACTCCAGCATCAGGTTACCCAGCAGTTTTTCCAGGTTTTCTAAGGCTTTTGAATGGGCAGAATTCTTCATTGTCTGGACAGACACAGAGGCCTGAGCAGTTAGCTACTTAGTGCACTACTTTTGACCAGGGCCCATTGGGTTCTGTTAAAAGTAGTGCACTATGTAGGGAATAGGGTGCCTTTGGAACGCAGATATCTCTGAGTAGCTCTCAGAGTGGGGCGCAAGGGCTGAGAAAACAACAAAGCTTTATGGAGGGAAGAATCAACACCTAGCATAGCATCTACACAGACTCCCACGATTTGACAGTTCATTGAATATGACACACAAAAACCCTGGTAAATTGCTCTGTAGCGATAGGAGGAGTTGTTTGTCTCCATTATACTACATTTACATACGTTTTCTACATTTAGCAGACGCTCTTATCCAGAGCGACTTACACGAGCAATTAGGGTTAAGTGCCTTTTTCAAGGGCACATCAACAGATTGTTCCCCTAGTCAGATTGGGGATTCGAACCCGCGTCCTTTCGGTTACTGGCCAAACGCTCTTAACCATTAGGCTACCTGCCGCCCGTCTGTGAGTGGCCTACTTCCTCATTCTTCAAATAGGTATTCCTCCACCCACCACCAAAGCCACATACAGCTCGTTTTGCAGCACCTCTATTCCCTCTCTCCCTGACTGTCTGCTGTGACACTTGAATGACTAAGACAACTATATAAGTGGTGTGATGTTCAATCACCCAGACAACATAATTATAATGTTTGGGATGTAAACAATAGGTTTACATTCCAGGTTAATGCTTTTGACTAATGTAGTGTGTCATGACCTCCAAGAAACTGGCTTGCCAAATATAAATGCACGCACACACACACACAATCACACACACACACACACAGACACACACACACACACACACACACACACACACACACACACACCTTTCCAATATAACTTTAGACTGGTGATAGGCCTAGACTGTATTGTCACTGTCAGTAGTTTACTTGAACTGATGTTTACCTTAAACTAAGTGACGTGGTACTGAAGCACTTCAACAATGTGCAGTAGCTGTCATTCTTACTTGAATTACTGTCATCGCTTCAACACCTCTGCAGTGAACCTGTCCTGAAACCACTTCTGAATACGGGTGACTAACTTCTCACTACTTTCAATGACTCACTGAGGAAGATACTTTATTGTTTTTCTGAAGTTGCTGTAGGCTTGTAGACTATAAGCCCTAGGGGATCTCCCTCACAAGTGCTTAAAGGTCCAATGCAGCCATTTTTATCTCAATATCAAATCATTTCTGGGTAACAATTAAGTACCTTACTGTGATTGTTTTCATTTAAAATGGTCAAAAATACACAAAAATTGCTTCTTAGTAAAGAGCAATTTCTCAAGCAAGAATTTTGCTTGGACTGTCTGGGAGTGGTCTGAGTGGGGTGGGGAAAACTGAAAATTAGCTGTTTTTGGCAGAGAGGTTTGGACTGCACTGGGACTTTACACTTTACACTTTATTGTTATTGTTAAAACAATTCCCCCACATGTACTGTCAGATGTTTTAGGCTGATCTGATTCATCAGCACAACCCACACACTTCCTTGTTACACCTTACATGTTCAGTTTTAGGGTCAGGAGAGGGGACTTGGTATATTATCATGGGCACAGACAATAATTAATTTTTTTATGTTTTGAGTTTGCCACAATTATCAGTGTTTGTGCTGGAACATTCTGTCTTATTTGGAAAGAATATAACATTTGAACAATATAGAAATTCATAGAAAACACATTTTTCAGGCAGATTTTGATAAAGGAATATTGGGCATCATTGCGCTGAACCATAGACAAACGATAATGTACTACTGTATGTCATCGGCTGTATCTGAGATAAGGAAGCTGATAATAGGCATGGGCAGAGACAAGAATTACCAATGTAATGTTTTGAATTTGTCTTAAGTGCCACACTGCCTCCGTAATTCAGAGACATAACATTTTTCAAACTTGATGGCATGAAATTTTGATAAAAGAAAATTGTGCATCACTGTGCTGTACCCATACACATACTGCACTATATCATTGGCTGTACCTGAGACAAGGAAGCTGACTTTCTGGCATAGTCCATCCACTGAGGCCAGAGGAGACCCTGGAAGGATGGTGACCCTGGACATGTTCACCTCTAGGACCTCTGCCACCCTACTGCGGAAGTCATATCTGGAGAGACAAATGAACAATACACAGTTTGTATTATTGTTTTTATAATTTGTTGGAAAAATATACAATTTGACTTCTGCAGAAGTCATATCTACACAGAAAAAAATACGACAACATACACTACCAGTCAAAAGTTTGGACACACCTACTCATTCCAGGGTTTTTCTTTATTTTTACTATTTTCGACATTGTAGAATAATAGTGAAGACATCAACACTATGAAATAACACATATGGAGTCATGTAGTAACCAAAAAATGTTTATTTTTGAGATTCTTTAAAGTAGCCACCCTTTGCCTTGATAACAGCTTTGCACACTCTTGGCATTCTCTCAACCAGGAATGCTTTTCCAACAATCTTGAAGGAGTTCCCACATATGCAGAGCACTTGTTGGCCACTTTTCCTTCACTCTGCGGTCCAACTCATCCCAAACCATCTCAATTAGGTTGAGGTCAGAGGATTGTCGGGGCCAGGTCATCTGATGCAGCACTCCATCACTCTCCTTCTTGGTCAAATAGCCCTTACACAGCCTGGAGGTGTGTTGGGTGATTGTCCTGTTGAAAAACAAATGATTGTCCCACTAAGCCTAAACCAGATGGGAAGGCGTATCGCTGCAGAATGCTATGGTAGCCATGCTGGTTAAGTGTGCCTTGAATTATAAATAAATCACAGACAGTGTCACCAGCAAAGCACCCCCACACCATCACACCCCCTCCTCCATGCTTCACGGTGGGAACTACACATGCGGAGATCATCCGTTCACCTATTCTGCGTCTCACAAAGACACGGCGGTTGGAACCAAAAGTCTTATCAGACCAAAGGACAGATTTCCCTTTCTTGGCCCAAGTCTCTTCTTCTCATTGGTGTCCTTTAGTAGTGGTTTCTTTGCAGCAATTAGACTATGAAGGCCTGATTCACTCAGTCGCCTCTGAACAGTTTTCTTACGAAAACAAGGACATTTCTAGGTGACACCAAACTTTTGAACGGTAGTGTATATATATATACATATACATACATACACATACATATACACATACATACATATAAATACATATACATACATATATATATATACATATCCTTTTAAAAAATACATTCCAACCCCACCACCCCTTCCCTAATTGGAGTAAACTAGTGAACAATGCTTAGGCCTCTACTTCCAGCTAATACATACTATATACATTTTATGGACACAGTCAATTTTACAATAATTATATTTTGTTTGTTTTTACTCCTGAACTTCCTCTACCCTCAACCTCTCTGATAATTTTCATGATGTCCATCCGGTTTGCTTCTATATGCCATATCTTTCAAACTGTGCTCTTTTACAAAAGCTCTCAACCTATAACCTATATACTTATTATGGACACAGTATGCTTTACATTAGTTATCTTGTTGTTATTAGTTGTTGTTAGTTGTTTTTAGTCCCATCCTTCAGCTCCATTCAACACCTCCCATCTATCGCTTAACACTATCCATATTGGATTTCTATTTGCCATATATTTTTCAACTGTACTGTGATGTTTCACAAAAGGTCTGAACCCTTCTATTCTCATTGTTTCTACAGATTGTAAATAGAAAATAAACAATTTTGCTAAAAGTATTATAATATTATTGATCGATTGACTATGACTTTTCAGATCACTCAGTAGGGCTATCTGCAGGGTTAGCTCCAGGTAAATATTGAAATCCTTCAGCCATTCCTAGACCTGTGTCCAAAAAAAAGCTACAAATGGACAGTACCAAAACAAATGATCTAATAATTCTGTCTCTTTGCTGCAAAATCTACAGAGCTGGGAAGATTGTATCCCCCATATAAATAACATTCTATTGGTAGCAAGAATTTTGTATAATAATTTAAATGGAAAAATTATACGTTTTGAATCCGGCGTCGTTTTGCGTATCAGTTCATAAACACTATGCCATGGAATCGGTACAGTTGAAGTCGGAAGTTTACATACATCTTAGCCAAATACATATAAACTCAGTTTTTCACAATTCTTGACATTTAATCCTAGTAAAAATTCCCTGTTTTAGGTCAGTTAGGATCACCACTTTATTTTAAGAATGTGAAATGTCAGAATAATAGTAGCTTTTATTTCTTTCATCACATTCCCAGTGGGTCAGAAGTTTACATACACTCAATTAGTATTTGGTAGCATTGCCTTTAAATTGTTTAACTTGGGTCAAATGTTTCGGGTAGACTTCTACATGCTTCCCACAATAAGTTGGGTGAATTTTGGCCCATTCCTCCTGACAGAGCTGGTGTAACTGAGTCAGGTTTGTAGGCCTCCTTGCTCGCACACGCTTTTTCAGTTCTGCCCACACATTTTCAATAGGATTGAGGTCAGGGCTTTGTGATGGCCACTCCAATACCTTGACTTTGTTGTCCTTAAGCCATTTTGCCACAACTTTGGAAGTATGCTAGGGGTCATTGTCCATTTGGAAGACCCATTTGCGACCAAGCTTTAACTTCCTAACTGATGTCTTGAGATGTTGCTTCAATATATCCACATATTTTTCCTTCCTCATGATGCCATCTATTTTGTGAAGTGCACCAGTCCCTCCTGCAGCAAAGCACCTCCACAGCATGATGCTGCCACCCCTGGGCTTCACGGTTGGGATGGTGTTCTTCGGCTTGCAACCATCCCCCTTTTCCCTCCAAACATAACGATGGTCATTATGGCCAAACAGTTATATTATTGTTTCATCAGACCAGAGGACATTTCTCCAAAAAGTACAATCTTTGTCCCCATGTGCAGTTGGAAACCGTAGTCTGGCTTTTTCATGGTGGTTTTGGAGCAGTGGCTTCTTCCTTGCTGAGCGGCCTTTCAGGTTATGTCGATATAGGACTCGTTTACTGTGGATATAGATACTTTTGTACCTGTTTCCTCCAGCATCTTCACAAGATCCTTTGCTGTTGTTCTGGGATTGATTTGCACTTTTTGCACCAAAGTACGTTAATCTCTAGGAGACAGAACGCGTCTCCTTCCTGAGCGGTATGACGGCTGCGTGGTCCCATGGTGTTTATACTTGCGTACTATTGTTTGTACAGATAAACGTGGTACCTTCAGGCATTTGGAAATTGCTCCCAAGGATGAACCAGACTTGTGGAGGTCTACACATTTTTTTCCTGAGGTCTTGGCTGATTTCTTTTGATTTTCCCATGATGTCAAGCAAAGAGGCACTGAGTTTGAAGGTAGGCCTTGAAATACATCCACAGGTACACCTCCAATTGACTAAAATGATGTCAATTAGCCTATCAGAAGCTTCTAAAGTCATGACATCATTTTCTGGAATTTTCCAAGCTGTTTAATGGCACAGTCACCTTAGTGTATGTAAACTTCTGACCCACTGGAATTGTGATACAGTGAATTATAAGTGAAATAATCTGTCTGTAAACAATTGTTGGAAAAGTTACTTGTGTCATGCACAGGGTAGATGTCCTAACCGACTTGCCAAAACTATAGTTTGTTTACAAGAAATGTGTGGAGTGGTTGAAAAACGAGTTTTAATGACTCCAACTTACGTGTATGTAAACTTCCGACTTCAACTGTATGTCAAAAATCTCTTCCCAACTATTTTGCAATCTATATGGGACGGCTGTCAATCCTTTGGTCCTTAAATGAAACTGGTATACTTTTTTTGTTAATCACAATTTCCTTTAACCAATTATGTTCTTTAATGCAGGGCCGACAGACAAGTTCCTTACTTTTTCCCCCTTCCACGTTCCTCTTCCAATTTTGCGGTAATGCTGCAATTATTTGGTTGTAATTTTGGGTAGAGCAGACATTTCCATATGTTTTTGTTAGCTGCATGTGCGACATAACTCCACCTGTCCTACCTATGATATAATTTACAAAGATTATACCTTTTTCAAACATTTTTTCAAACAATAATTTTTTTTTATCAATTAGTATATTGTAGTTCAACCACAATATTTGTTGCATTATTTGTTCTGTCGTTTCTGGATGATTAAATTGAAATTGCAACCAACTTTCTATGGCTTGTTTTAGAAATAGTGATATTTGGGAGATTATTTCCTTTTCAAATAACTTAAAGTGAGAGGTTGTAATCTGAATAAAGGGAAAAAGGCCATTCTTGAACATGGGGTGAGACAATCTTACTAATTTGCTAGAGAACCAGTTTGGATTTAAGTATAATGTTTGTATGACTGAAGTTTTTAGTGATAGGTCTAATGTTTTAATATTTAATAATTTCTGTCCTCCAAATTCATATTCATTATATAAATAGGCCAGTTTAATTTTGTCTGGCTTGCCGATCCAAATAAAATGGAAAAAAAATGTCTCATATAATTTAAAAAACTGTTCGCTAGGCGTAGGCAAGACCATAAGCAAATAGGTAAACTGGGATAATACTAAAGTGTTAATCAGGGTGATATTTCCACAAATAGACAGGTATTTACCTTTCCATGGTAGCAAGATCTTATCTATTTTTGCTAACCTTCTATTAAAATGTATTGGAGTGAGATCATTTATTTCATTTGGGATATGTATTCAGTGTATATCCACCTCACCATCAGACCATTTTATTGGTAAACTACATGGTAATGTAAAAATGTTATTTTTTAGTGATCCAATACGTAATATAGTACATTTATCATAATTTGGTTGTAATCCGGAGAGGTTAGAAAATGTATCTAGATCCTCTATGAGGCTGTGGAGGGATTCAAGTTGTGGGTTTAAAAGAAAACATTAATCATCAGGGTACAATGACACCTTTGTTTTTAAGCCCTGGATTTCTAATCCCTTGATATTATTGTTGGATCTGATTTTCATAGCTAACAATAAATAGATATGCCGATAGTGGACAACCTTGTTTTACTCCTCTTGACAGTTTAAAACTTTCGGAGAAATAGCCATTATTTACTATTTTACACCTAGATTCTCCAAAATTGAAATGTTCCAGGCATTTATATATAAACTCCAGTCATACTTTATCAAATGCCTTTTCAAAGTCTGCTATGAATAGCAGGCCTGGTTTCCCAGATTTTTCATAGTGTTCTATTGTTTCCAGTACTTGCCTTATATTATCTCCAATGTATCGTCCATGTAAAAAGCCTGTCTGATTAGAATGAATAATGTCCGACAATACCTTTTTTATTCTATGCGCTATACTAGAATTTTTGCATCACAACACTGAAGTGTAAGGGGCCTCCAATTTTTTTAATGGACTGGATCTTTATATTTCCCACCTGTATCCTTTTTCAGTAATAATGAAATCAGACCTGATGATGATGTACTGTAATCCCATAATACAGGACTAGTGATGGTGTATTATCATCTAAAGTATTTGAGATATGGTTGGATTGTTTTTGTGGTTCGACTATTGGCACTGGGCCAAACCCTTTATGAAGATGTGATCAATGAGTTGTGTCACATAGTTGCCAATGAACCCTCCATCGTCTTATACAGGTGTGGCACGTGTGGTGGCTGGCTGGAGGTGGCGAGAATACACTCTTAGAAAAAAAGGTGCTATCTAGAACCTAAGGAGAACCCTTTGGAGAACCCTTTTTGGTTTCAGGTAGAACCCTTTCCACAGAGGGTTCACACATATTGGCTCCCAACACTAACGCCTGTAGGTTTTAGCTTGATGGGCTAACACAGTCTTGAGTTCACAGGCGGTTTAATACCCAGTCGGGTCAATCACACCCACCTGCTGAAAGAAATGACGTTGGGGAAGGTCTGCTCTGCCCAAGGGGATTCTGGAAGAATGACGGCACACGCCAAGACATTGCTGCCGCTCCTCAGGACCAGGGACCTGTGGACCACTACAACAACAACATCAACAACAGCACCAAAGTCAGAAATATACTTTTTAGATTATCACCTAAATTACTTTGTTGTTTCACACATGACATATCCCCTAATAGTGAAGACGGTTGACATTTTTCTCATGAAACTTGATTCTCTTGGGAAACAATGTGACGCAACAATTTTGGATTGCAGTTCAGTGAGTGTGTAATGACAATACATCACTATTATGTTTTATATGCATACTAAAGGAGTCTAGATTCCTGAACAGACAAATTGTGTCTGTTACCTGTGTAGTCCCCTGCCAGTTGTATGCTGGTGTCAGTGTACAGCTGTCTGTGTGTCAGGCTGACTGTCCCCTGTCTGGTGGTCAGGTCTCCCACCTCACAACTCAGAGCGTTGTCACGGGAACAACTGGAGCTCTGAGAGAGAACAGAACAGAGGAGAGTATGGAACCAACCATAGAAATAGAATTACTAGAAGGGAAGTCCCCTTTCAAGTCAATAGGGCTGGGTCAGAGGTTCCACGTCTGTTCTACTCATTCTATTTCTATAAAATCAACATAGATTTAGAATCATTAGTCATTCTAATTCTATGGAAACCAATTCTAACAAACACTTTCACTTCTGGTTATGAACAATGTGAGGTGTATGGTTGTGGTTGTGGTGTAGTTTCAAGTTTTAATGTCACATGCACAAGTACAGTGAAATGCCTTTCTTGCAAACTCAAAACCCAACAACTGTGACATTGTCAAAGACAAAGATTCTATGGCATATCAAATACAGTTCCGTTGGATTCCATAAGACTTGTTGATCAAGTGGAACTTTAAAGTTGAAATAAAACAGAGATCAGTGCTACACAGTGGGTGAAATGATCCTATGAGGCTATGTACTGGGCCCTTATTCATAAAGCATCTCAGAGTAGGAGTGCTGCTCTATCCTAGATGCTGTATGAATAAGGGCCATGATGTATTGGAAGTGAAAATGAGAGAATAAACTCACCCCAGCTTCCATGTTGAAGGGGTTAAACGTGTCCCCAGCACTGGTACACTGGCTCTCGTTCACCTCAGAGCGAATACCAGTGATGATCCAGGAAACCTCTGTTACCTGGTTACAGTCGGAAAAACATTATTATTTCTCTGATGTTTTACCATTCTTTTTATACGGCTTCCCTTTTCTAATAGAACTAAAATTAAAATGCTACAGAGCAGCTGATTTGTTTCTACATTGTTTCTACATCTGCATTGTGCTTCTACATCTGCATTGCTTGCTCTTTGGAGTTTTAGGCTGGGTTTCTGTATAAGCACTTTATGTCAACTGCTGATGTAAAAATAGCTTTATAAATACATTTGATTGATTGACTTTGATTGATTTCTGGATGCCGAGATTGCACAGTGGGCTAGATAACAGCAACTATGTGACATAAGTTATTTGTTGTCACAAAAAGAGGATATTTTTCCAGGCTCCCTTTTTCGATGGAACCTACCTGTGATAAGGCTATAAATTAGATAACAACAAAGAATGTGACATACGTTTTTTTTGTTTCTATTAAAAGAGATCGAACAGATCCAAGAGATCCATGCATGCTTACGTCTAGCACCTGTGATGACCGCACGTCCACCTCCAGAGTGATGTCACTGTAGCTGCCATCCAGAAAAGTCTGCTGGGACTGAAGACAGTAGAGTATACTGTTAGACTAGCTACTGAGTCAATGGGACTGAAGACAGTAGAGTATACTGTTAGACTAGCTACTGAGTCAATGGGACTGAAGACAGTAGAGTATACTGTTAGACTAGCTACTGAGTCAATGGGACTGAAGACAGTAGAGTATACTGTTAGACTAGCTACTGAGTCAATGGGACTGAAGACAGTAGAGTATACTGTTAGACTAGCTACTGAGTCAATGGGACTGAAGACAGTAGAGTATACTGTTAGACTAGCTACTGAGTCAATGGGACTGAAGACAGTAGAGTATACTGTTAGACTAGCTACTGAGTCAATGGGACTGAAGACAGTAGAGTATACTGTTAGACTAGCTACTGAGTCAATGGGACTGAAGACAGTAGAGTATACTGTTAGACTAGCTACTGAGTCAATGGGACTGAAGACAGTAGAGTATACTGTTAGACTAGCTACTGAGTCAATGGGACTGAAGACAGTAGAGTATACTGTTAGACTAGCTACTGAGTCAATGGGACTGAAGACAGTAGAGTATACTGTTAGACTAGCTACTGAGTCAATGGGACTGAAGACAGTAGAGTATACTGTTAGACTAGCTACTGAGTCAATGGGACTGAAGACAGTAGAGTATACTGTTAGACTAGCTACTGAGTCAATGGGACTGAAGACAGTAGAGTATACTGTTAGACTAGCTACTGAGTCAATGGGACTGAAGACAGTAGAGTATACTGTTAGACTAGCTACTGAGTCAATGGGACTGAAGACAGCAGAGTATACTGTTAGACTAGCTACTGAGTCAATGGGACTGAAGACAGTAGAGTATACTGTTAGACTAGCTACTGAGTCAATGGGACTGAAGACAGTAGAGTATACTGTTAGACTAGCTACTGAGTCAATGGGACTGAAGACAGTAGAGTATACTGTTAGACTAGCTACTGAGTCAATGGGACTGAAGACAGTAGAGTATACTGTTAGACTAGCTACTGAGTCAATGGGACTGAAGACAGTAGAGTATACTGTTAGACTAGCTACTGAGTCAATGGGACTGAAGACAGTAGAGTATACTGTTAGACTAGCTACTGAGTCAATGGGACTGAAGACAGTACTTTACTGTTAGACTAGTTACTGAGTCAATGTAATTTAACCAGGTGTTTTAAGGTTATGCAATCTTACTTCACTGGGAACATGAACATACTGCTGTCCTATCAGCAAAGCTATATTAGCACTTGTTTTATGGGACGCTCATACCAGGTATTCTAAACTGTCTGTAAAGAGCACACAAGTCCTTCATCTGATAGACCATAATATTTGAAAGGATATTTGATTGGTTATCTAAGCATCCTAAACAGTAATAGAGATACACTGTAGAGGACACAGGTCTGTATAGGAGCCTGACAAATACATCTGTTCTCCTGAGTGCTTTAGACTGGGGGTTGCCGGGGGCTGCTAGATACTAGAACATTTTACACGGAATCTCAGCACATGACTCTACAGGCCAGTGGTACACTCTTAGGGTGTGTTTACACAGGGAGCGCAATTCTGATCTTTTTCCACTAATTGGTCTTTTGACCAATCACATCAGATCTTTTCAAGAGACCAATTAGTGAAAAGAAACATCAGAATTGGGCTGCCTGTGTAAACGCAGCAATAGACACACATAGACAAACACAAACACGCACAGATATACACACACAGATCCAGACACACGCCCCATTGTCACACACAGGACTCTGCCACAGCCCTAATGAATTCACTGTCTGGCGCAGCAGAAAATACAGTGTCATGTTTTTGTGGCAGCTTTGTAATGATTCACCAGCTTACTCTCCTGGGACATATAATAAATGGGATAACATCCACCCCTGCAGATGAGTGTTCTTGTATTCCTCATGGTCTGAATTAGTCTAAATAGGTTTCCCCTGTAGGCAATAATTAAATATTTTTTGTGTGTGTATATCTTTGGTATTTAATGCTTTATTGGATAGAGAAGAGGCAGTATGAAATATAGAGATTTTTGCTGAAATAGCATTAGACTGGATTCAAACCAATGAAGTACTTTTGTGTCATCTGAACATTGTAGAGAGCAAAGGAGAGATCCAGGTCTTACCAGTGTGACTGTCCCTGTCACTGTGCTTTTGAAGACAGCCTTGGCAAACACCCAGTGTCCATCTGTTGCATTCTCAGCTGAGATGTCAGCACACCGCATCCTGGAGTTCACAAACACAAATAGACAAAATATTAACTCATTAAAGAAAATAATTATTGTGAACGACTCAAAAATGAAACAGTGCATTAGGGATGCAAAACATGATTCAGATGTGTTATAAAATGTATTGTTGTAAAATGTATAACACTGTAGGCCTATATGGTGCCGATTCAGAAGACTGACCACATACTCCCTTTAGAAGTCAACCCCACAACAAGAGATGATGTTACAGTATTCCAGACATCCTACCCTATAATGGCCCTACTTTACCTGTTTGGCTTCTTCTTGTGCCAAACAAGCATTGTTCAAGGTAATAATGTGAGCTGTCCTGTATAGTCCCATGTAGAGCATGATGCTTGCAACACCAGGGTTGTGAGTTCGATTCCCACGGTGGACCAGTAAAAAAGTGTATGCACTCAGTACTGTACGTTGCTCTGGTTAAGAGTGACTGCTAAATGACTCAAATGTCTGTGTCCCCCATGTAAAAAAGGGACTATAGCTACCTCCCTTTTACATGAGTACAGTGTTTGATTTGAGTCCGACATTTTCTGCGTGAACTGACTGAGCTGAAGAGGAATGGTAAGGTAATGTAAAACGTTCAAACTTTGACACAGGTTCTGTTCATAAATGTCAAGGTATCACACATGTGACCCAAAGAGGAACCAAGTCTACAGCAGTCTTAAATTAATCACACACCACCTGATACAATCTTCCCGCCTTGGTTTAGCTGTTTATAGCACTCCTGGAGGAAACTGTGGCTATACAGACCCATGACAAAGGACACATTCTCCCCTCCCTCCCTCCCTTTCTCTCTCTCTGTCTCTCCCTCCCTCCCTTTCTCTCCCTCCCTCCCTTTCTCTCCCTCTGTGTCTCTCTCTCTCTCTCTCTCTCTCTCTCTCTCTCTCTCTCTCTCTCTCTCTCTCTCTCTCTCTCTCTCTCTCTCTCTCTCTCTCTCTCTCTCTCTCACTCTTCACACACACAAAATCACCACACTCACCTGGATCCGTTAGTGTAGTGAATGACCAACGACCTCCCCACTATACTGTTCGGCCCTGTCATCGGCATATTTCCATCCAAATACTGAGTCTGTGTCTGGTTCTGATTCGTCAGCATCCCGAACTTCCCGCTGATGTCCCCAGTCTCATATTCACATCCACAGTCCCTGACCCCGGAGCAGGAGAAGCAGACACATTCCAGGAGAAGGGGTTGAAGTGGCCCATGATGTTGTTGTCCGAGCAGGGCTCCCCTGTAATATTACAAATAATATGTTTTATTTGATAGACGCCTTTCACAAAATAAGGGAAAAGGATTGATACTTTGGGTTTCAAAAAATTTAGATTTTATCAAGTAATCTATTCATATTACAAAACAGTTACAACTTTGAAATGAATGAACAGATATACAAACAAAGGCTGAACAAACACTCAAGGACATCTGGCTCCCATTATAAAGAACATGAAAGAGTACCTGTGGTACTGATAGGTAGCATGTGGACATGGTAGCCCCCAGCCCTGGAGCTGAGTCCAGCCAGGGAGACGTCCATCATGGTTGGGCCCTGAGGGAAAGCCTGGGAAAACCGGATTTGGCCCCTGGAGGCCTCTGGTCCATGCCAGGGGCCCAAGACCGCCGCGGGCATCCGGAACTCTGTGAGGTTAGCACAGGCTATCCTGGGGGCGGCGCCCTCCGCGCTGTGGATCACCACCGATCGACCAATCATGGAGCCCGATCCTGCCGGATGTGCCAACCAGGAAGTGGTATCTGTGAAGAAGTGTTTGGCCGCCACTCCACCCACTCGGGTCCCCAGGTCGAGGGTGCTGTGCTTTTTGGAGAGGTCCCCCACCTCGCAGGAAAAGGGGCTGGAGGGGCCACAGTGGAGGGGGTAGCTTGAATCGCCCGTGTCCACATTGAAGGGGTTCCAGTGGCCCCCCGTGGTCCCGCACCTCCCCTTGTCCGTGTCCATCTCCGAGCTAATAGGATACATGTGGATGTGCCAGTGGTGGTTACGTGTAGCGTTCACGGAGGGTCTCCCATAGGACAGATCCATGAAGACTGTGACATCAGACAACGGGTTGCTCTTGAGTTGGACGAACTGGACCATACCCACCACAGGGTGTCGGAACATAGCCCTGGCTACGTGCACCTCTCCTGGGTAGCATATGTAGGCGCACAGGAACCTAGCTCCATCCGGTTGGTGGATTACCACAGACCGACCCACTATGCTGTTCTGTCCGAACAAAGGGAGGTTGAAGTCTGTGAAATCTGCGTCCATCTCAGCTTTACCCTTTAGTGACCCATGCCTGGCGCTGAGGTCCCCTACTTCATACCGGTCGTGGGTCGACCCAGGTCCAGAGGGGTAGGTGGGATCTTTAGTGTCTATCCCGAACGGGTTCCAATGGTCTCCAACGTTGTCGTTGGAGCAGGTCGTCTGCGGCGGTGACCTCATAGTAGGTGTGGGGAAGTGGTGGATGTGATAAGGTCCGACCCGGCTCCCCAGATTGGTCAGATTCACTCTCAGTTCTGTAACGTCGAACGGCGAGGCCTGCCTGAAGAGGAAGTAACCCTTGACCCCTCTCATGTTCACCAGGGCGCTCACCTCCTTCCTGTCCATTGTTCTGATCTCAGCGCACTTATAACTCGAAGAGCCCAGTTTCAGGAGAGCGAAACGAGTGTTTGAGCTGACACTAGTGAGGTCCAAACGAGACTTTACGGGTGTAAGAGGGGTGCCTACTTTCAGTTCCCCAAGCTGGGTGAGAGATGAGGGTTCCAGACTATCTAGAAGAGCCTTACAGTCTCTAGCAGAACTCTGCGACGTCAAGATGTTGACGTTGGTTGCCATAGCACCGACCTGACCAATTGTGGCCAAGTTTGTGAGGACCCTGGCGTGGGTCTGTCCGACGTTCTGCCTGATGTAAATGTCGCCGGCGACCGAGCTGAAGAACCTGGCCTGCCACGTCTGAACTGTGGTTTGACCACTTATGACTGTACAAGCTTTGGTGCCGTTGCACGTCTCCAAGGTCAACGAAAGGTCATCCAGATTCGACCTCTGCTTAAATAGACTGGACATATTAACAGTGGTGTTGGATGAGAATGGATCGATTGTGAACGAGAAGATGCTCGCTCCTACATTGACTTCAAGGCAAGGCTGAGCAAAATGGCCGAACATCACAGGGAACACACTCAGGGAGAGGTTGAGCGACGAACCACAGGTTCCGGTACCGGTGATGTTCACGGTCGCCGTCTGATTGGTGGAGTCAAACCGCACCCATCCCATGACTCCCCCCATGTTTAGGTTGGCCTGAAACCGGGTACAGGAACTGGAACCTGAAAAACACAGCCAAACAGACAGAGAGACAGACAGACAAACGTGGAAATAAGGAAGTAAGTCTCTGTTCTGTTACATCTGAATTGTTTTGGAGTGTTTACATGCTTTGCCATTATGGACGTAATAACTGACAAGTTTAGTAATTGATGGTGATCTTTCTAATTTCTCCAGGAAGTTCTTAAAGGTCCAATGCAGCCGTTTTTATCTCAGTATAATTTCTCGGGAACAACTAAGTACCTTACTGTGATTGTTCTCAATTAAAATGGCCAAAAAGAAACCAAAATAGCTTCTTGATAAAGGACCATTTCTCAAGCAAGAATTTTGTTAGGACTGTCTTGGAGTGGTCTGAGTGGGGAGGGGGAAACTGAAAACTAGCTGCAATTGGCAGAGAGGTTTGGAACTCTCTTTCTTATTGATCTAGCCAAAGCTCCATCTCACCAAAACAGGCTGAAATTTCTGACGGTCTTTTCAAACAGCTCTTACAGTAAAAGGGCATTATCATAATCTTCACAATATCACAGTATTATTTCAACCACTATGGGGGCCATAGTGTGGAAATATATATAAAACACAGGAAATTCATGTTTTTGACTGCACTAGGCCTTTAAGGATCATCTTAAAGTGATGTGGTTTATGATATTTCTTCAAGCTTAAGTATTGACGACTATACAGTAGCAGTGGTTAAACTAAAATAGTTTCCAAGGCATGTAGAGAGGGTTTCCCCCACTATTACAGTAACTTCCTCATCACTGGAATGTCAATAGCTAGTATATTTCATCATCACTGGAATGTCAATAGCTAGTATATTTCATCATCACTAGAATGTCAATAGCTAGTATATTTCATCATCACTGGAATGTCAATAACTAGTATATTTCATCATCACTGTAATGTCAATAGCTAGTATATTTCATCATCACTGTAATGTCAATAACTAGTATATTTCATCATCACTGTAATGTCAATAGCTAGTATATTTCATCATCACTGTAATGTCAACAGTGGTGGAAAAAGTACCCAATGTTCATACTTGAGTAAAAGTAAAGATACAGTACCTTAATAGAAAATGACTCAAGTAAAAGTGCAAGTCACCCAGTAAAATACTACTTGAGTAAAAGTCTAAAAGTATTTGGTTTTAAATATACTTAAGTATCAAAAGTAAATGTAATTGCTAAAATATACTTACGTATCAAAAGTTAAAGTATAAATAATTTCAAATTCCTTATATTAACCAAACCAGACGGCACCATTTCCTTGTTTTTTAAATTTACATATAGCCAGGGGCACACTCCAACACTCAGAAATCATTTACAAACGAAGCATGTGTGTTTAGTGAGTCCGCCAGATCAGAGGCAGTAGGGATGACCAAGGATGTTCTCTTGATAAGTGTGTGAATTAGACAATTTTCCTGTCCTGCTAAGCATTCAAAATGTAACAAGTACTTTTGTGTGTCAGGGAAAATGCATGGAGTAAAAAGTACATAATTTTCTTTAGGAATGTAGTGAAGTAAAAGTAAAAGTACAGATACCCAAAACAACTACGTAAGTAGTACTTTAAAGTATTTTTACTTAAGTACTTTACACCACTGAATGTCAATAACTAGTACATTTTATCATCAATGTAATTTCAATAGCTAGTATATTTAACATGAGATGATGACAGATAGCTGCAGCGCATTAGTAATATTAAGTAATCAACATGCATGTAGTAGTCTATAAAACAGATACGCCTACCAGTTAATATACCTTCATATTCTAGCCGAATGATAGCCTATGACTCAGGACTGTTATGAATGTAATGTATGCAGTAAACATCAATATTAGGATATCTGGAGGAAGTAAACAAAGCACCTATGAATGTAAACTATTGGACTCCACCTCTCAATTAACTGATATGCCCCCTTACCAGGAGTATACTGCTCACCTGATCTAAGCTAGTGACACACATTCATTCAAATAACACTGGTCTCACGTTACCCCATGAACGAATTTCATACAAGAGCTCAAATCAGCCATGGAGAATAGGCTACTGGTGCCAAATACAGCTGCGTGAGCCAATCCATGTATTAATGATGGATTAAATGTCTATAACCCTTGCTACCCAATGGGGCGATAACATTGTCTGAAACTATAGGGTGATAACATTATCTGCATCCCAAATGGCACCCTATTCCCTACACAGTGCACTACATTTGACCAGGGCTTATAGGGCTTTAGTCAAAAGTAATGCACTATGTAGGGAATAGGGTGCCATTTGGGAAGCAGACATCGTCTCTCAGCGCATGTAATTCTATCAATTAACCCGGGTAGCCCTGAGAAATGCTACAGTATCAATGACATTCATAGCTGCTACGGGTGGAGTGAACGTATCTAAGGGTGAAAAAGTAACATAAGAGTAATATGTAAATATACATCACAGGTATGTTCTGAACCTGTGAAGTCAACCATGCAGAAGACAACTACATTGGAACATCACTGTGCTTTTTGCCATCAAGTTTGATAGATTAGTTTGATACTTGATAGATTAGTTTGATACTTGATAGATTAGTTTGCTAGATTAGTTTGCTAGATTAATTTGCTAGATTAGTTTGAATGATTGGGGATAGTTAATAGTAATAGTTTATAGTTAACAATCAATTATTAACTAAGCAAGTGGATTTCAAGGAGGTTACATTGAAAAATTATAATGTACCATTATTGTGTAAATGTTATGTGACCATTTCCCATGCCCTCTACAGTAACCGAGGAAACAGCACTTCATATAGACAAGAACTGCAGACCAACCAGGCTTAAGTATTGCAAAAGTATTTCAAAAACCATTGTGGTACTTACCCAGAAAAGCCAACAGCACGACAACTGGAACAAGGCACATATTGGCAAATGTGTGTATTGTACTAATTGTATGAAAACATGTAAAAAATAAAACCAATTCAAAATGTACATGCAAAATCAAAATCAAAAGTGTATAATAAAACTCTATGAGTGTGTGAAAGAGAGATCCAGAGTGTGTCTGTGTGTGAGAGAGTGTGTGTGTTTGGTCTCAGAAGGAACAACCCTGTGTGTGTGAGAGATGTGTATGCAGCCTCCCTCTCTGTGCCTCTCTCTCTCCCAGCCTCAACCCCTGCTGTCTAAGCAGCTGATTGGTCCAGCCAACACCACTGTATCTATTCCATGGAGTGCAGGAAAGGAGGGGCTGGCTGGCTGGTTAGCTGATTGACTGACTGACTGGCTGGCTGGTTGGCTGACTGGTTGGCTGAATGACTGACTGGTTGGTTGGCTGACTGGATGGTTGGCTGAATGACTGACTGATTGGCTGGTTGGCTGAATGACTGACTGAATGACTAACTGGCTAGTTTGCTAAATGACTGACTGACTGGGTGGTTGGCTGAATGACTGACTGACTGCCTGACTTGACTGTCTGTCTGTCTGTCTGTCTGTCTGTCTGTCTTCCTGACTGTCTGACTGGATGACTGGTTGGTTGACTGACTGACTGGCTGTTGGGAACTCCCTCTGATCTAATCTCTATGGTCACTCTAGGAGGCTATGAACTTGTGAGTTCAAACTGTTGCCTGTAAATAGGATTACCAATAATGCATGTGTATACATGCACACACCCACAAAGTACAGTGGGGAAAAAAGTATTTAGTCAGCCACCAATTGTGCAAGTTCTCCCACTTAAAAAGATGAGAGAGGCCTGTAATTTTCATCATAGGTACACGTCAACTATGACAGACAAAATGAGAAAAGAAATTCCAGAAAATCACATTGTAGGATTTGTAATGAATTTATTTGCAAATTATGGTGGAAAATAAGTATTTGGTCAATAACAAAAGTTTCTCAATACTTTGTTATATACCCTTTGTTGGCAATGACACAGGTCAAACGTTTTCTGTAAGTCTTCACAAGGTTTTCACACACTGTTGCTGGTATTTTGGCCCATTCCTCCATGCAGATCTCCTCTAGAGCAGTGATGTTTTGGGGTTGTCGCTGGGCAACACGGATTTTCAACTCCCTCCAAAGATTTTCTATGGGGTTGAGATCTGGAGACTGGCTAGGCCACTCCAGGACCTTGAAATGCTTCTTACGAAGCCACTCCTTCATTGCCCGGGCGGTGTGTTTGGGATCATTGTCATGCTGAAAGACCCAGCCACGTTTCATCTTCAATGCCCTTGCTGATGGAAGGAGGTTTTCACTCAAAATCTCACGATACATGGCCCCATTCATTCTTTCCTTTACACGGATCAGTCGTCCTGGTCCCTTTGCAGAAAAACAGCCCCAAAGCATGATGTTTCCACCCCCATGCTTCACAGTAGGTATGGTGTTCTTGGGATGCAACTCAGCATTCTTTGTCCTCCAAACACGACGAGTTGAGTTTTTACCAAAAAGTTATATTTTGGTTTCATCTGACCATATGACATTCTCCCAATCCTCTTCTGGATCATCCAAATGCACTCTAGCAAACTTCAGACGGGTCTGGACATGTACTGGCTTAAGCAGGGGGACACAGCAGGATTTGAGTCCCTGGCGGCGTAGTGTGTTACTGATGGTAGGCTTTGTTACTTTGGTCCCAGCTCTCTGCAGGTCATTCACTAGGTCCCCCCGTGTGGTTCTGGGATTTTTGCTCACCGTTCTTGTGATCATTTTGACCCCACGGGGTGAGATCTTGCATGGAGCCCCAGATCGAGGGAGATTATCAGTGGTGTTGTATGTCTTCCATTTCCTAATAATTGCTCCCACAGTTGATTTCATCAAACCAAGCTGCTTACCTATTGCAGATTCAGTCTTCCCAGCCTGGTGCAGGTCTACAATTTTGTTTCTGGTGTCCTTTGACAGCTCTTTGGTCTTGGCCATAGTGGAGTTTGGAGTGTGACTGTTTGAGGTTGTGGACAGGTGTCTTTTATACTGATAACAAGTTCAAACAGGTGCCATTAATACAGGTAACGAGGGGAGGACAGAGGAGCCTCTTAAAGAAGAAGTTACAGGTCTGTGAGAGCCAGAAATCTTGCTTGTTTGTAGGTGACCAAATACTTATTTTCCACCATAATTTGCAAATAAATTCATTAAAAATCCTACAATGTGATTTTCTGGATTTTGTTTTCTCAATTTGTCTGTCATAGTTGACGTGTACCTATGATGAAAATTACAGGCATCTCTCATCTTTTTAAGTGGGAGAACTTGCACAACTGGTGGCTGACTAAATACTTATTTTTCCCCACTGTACATACACTACCGTTCAAAAGTTTGGAGTCACTTAGAAATGTCCTTGTTTTTGAAAGAAAAACTATTTTTTTGTCCATTAAAATATCATAAAATTGATCAGAAATACAGTGTAGACATTGTTAATGTTGTAAATGGCTATTGTAGCTGAAAACAGCTGATTTTTAATGGAATATCTACATAGGCGTACAGAGGCCCATTATCAGCAACCATTAGTCCTGTGTTCCAATGGCACGTTGTGTTTGCTAATCCAAGTTTATCATTTTAAAAGGCTAA
Organism: Coregonus lavaretus; assembly: GCF_964263955.1. Classification (NCBI taxonomy): domain Eukaryota; kingdom Metazoa; phylum Chordata; class Actinopteri; order Salmoniformes; family Salmonidae; genus Coregonus; species Coregonus lavaretus. Next base: position 364,990 of record NW_028162593.1, read on the forward strand.
TTGATCATTAGAAAACCCTTTTGCAATTATGTTAGCACAGCTGGAAAACTGGCCTTCTTGAGACTAATTGAGTATCTGGAGCATCAGCAATTGTGGGTTCGATTACAGGCTCAAAATGGCCAGAAACAAATAACTTTCTTCTGAAACTCAACAGTCTATTCTTGTTCTGAGAAATGAAGGCTATTCCATGCGAGAAATTGCCAAGAAACTGAAGATCTTGTACAACGCTGTGTCCTACTCCCTTCACAGAACAGCGCAAACTGGCTCTAACCAGAATAGAAAGAGGAGTGGGAGGCCCCGGTGCACAACTGAGCAAGAAGACATATACATTAGAGTGTCTAGTTTGAGAAACAGATACCTCACAGGTCCTCAACTGGCTGCTTCATTAAATAGTACCCGCAAAACACCAGTCTCAACATCAACAGTGAAGAGGCGACTCCGGGATGCTGACCTTCTAGGCAGAGCTGCAAAGAAAAAGCCATATCTCAGACTGCCCATCTTAATCTTTTCTTTTTATTGGTCAGTCTGAAATATGGCTTTTTCTTTGCAACTCTGCCTAGAAGGTCAGCATCATGGAGTCGCCTCCAGAAGAGATATGGAATGAATATAAAAGGAGGAGGGAATTTGAGTTGGGGGCTGTTCTTTGTTCAGTGTTGAAGATTGAGTTGTTATTGATCTGTATCTAATATCTTCTGTTTATTTGATGATAGAAGGGATTCTAGTTTTTATTCGCCTTTTATTATTTTAATCCTTTTTGAGTTTTAAGAAAATCATTACGATCTTAGAAAAAAAGGGTTCCAAAAGGGTTCTTCGGCTGTCCCCATAGGAGAACCCTTTTTGGTTCTAGGTAGAACCTTTTTGGGTTCCGTGTAGAACCTACCCTTTAAGGTTTTAGATAACACCTTTTTTTCTAAGAGTGTAGGATCTCTTCATTGATAGTATTTTAAAGTATTTTTTTTAGTTTTCCTTTTACTCTGTGAACCATTTCACCTTGAGGGGGGAAAGAACAATACTGTATTGTAGTTTTAGAAGGTAAGACCTTTTTTCTTGTTATTAAAATATTGTACTAGACAAAAACTGTGTACTGGTAGTCCTATAGGGATGTGAGTTAAGGGTGCAAAAAATATCTTACATATCTACATTTATCATGCTTGTGTGATTTTTGTGATAAAACCAGGCGCATTTTATGCCTGTCTGGCATCTTGAATGAAACTCAGTTTTGTTGTTCCGGACCCTATGTCATCAGTGCGTGTTATTTTACTTAAGGTTCTTAATTGGGTTAACTGATTGAGGATTTTAGCATCTGGTCAATTTAACGAATAAGGATCTGAGTTTCTGGAATACAGGAACCTAGACCCAGTTTATTGTACTACACTGAACAAAAATATAAACGCAACATGCAACAATTTCAAAGATTTTACTGAGTTACAGTTCATATAAGGAAATCAGTCAATTTAAATAAATTCATTAGGCCCTAATCTATGGATTTCACATAACTGGGAACACAGATATGCATCTGTTGCTCACAGATTTTTTTATTTAAAAGGTAGGGGTGTGAATCAGAAAACCAGTCAGTATCTGGTGTGACCACCATTTGCCTCATGCAGCATGACACATCTCCTTCGCATAGAGTTGATCAGGCTGTTGATTGTGGCCTGTGGAATGTTGTCCCACTCCTCTTCAAGTTGCTGGATATTGGTGGGAACTGGAACACGCTGTCGTACACGTCGATCCAGAGCATCTGGATGGGTGACATGTCTGGTGAATATGCAGGCCATGAAAGAACTGGGACATTTTCAGCTTCCAGGAATTGTGTACAGATCCTTGTGTCATGGGGCCGTGCATTATCATGCTGAAACATGAGGTGATGGCGGTCGATGAATGGCACGACAATGGGCCTCAGGATCTCGTCACAGTATTTTTTGTGCATTCAAATTGCAATCGATAAAATGCAATTGTGTTTGTTGTCTGTAGCTTATGCCTGCCTATACCATAACCCCACCGCCACCATGGGGCACTTTGTTCACAACATTGACATCTGCCAACTGCTCGCCCACACGACGCCATACATGCTGTCTGCCATCTGCCCGGTACAGTTGAAACCGAGATTCATCAGTAAAAAGCACACTTCTCCAGCGTGCCAGTGGCCATCAAAGGTAAGCATTTGCCCACTGAAGTCGGTTACGATGCCGAACTGCAGTCAGGTCAAGACCCTGGTGAGGACGACGAGCACGCAGATGAGCTTCCCTGAGACCGTTTCTGACAGTTTGTACATAAATTCTTCGATTGTGCAAACCCACCGTTTTCTGGGTGGCTGGTCTCAGACAATACCGCAAGTGAAGAAGCCGGATGTGGAGGTCCTGGGCTGGCATGGTTACACGTGATCTGTGGTTGTGAGGCTGGTTGGACATACTGCCAAATTCTCTAAAATGATGTTGGAGGCAGCTTATGGTATGGAAATGAACATTCAATTATCTGGCAACAGCTCTGGTGGACATTCCTGCAGTCAGCATGCCAATTGCATGCTCCCTCAAAACTTGAGACATCTGCAGAATTGTGTTGTGTGACAAAACTGCACATTTTAGAGTGGCCTTTTATTGTCCCCAGCACAAGGGGACCTGTCAGGTGGGTGGATTATCTTGACAAAGGAAAAATGCTCACTAACAGGGATGTAAACAAATTTGTGCACAGCATTTTAGAGAAATAAGCTTTTTGTGCATATGGAACATTTCTGGGATCTTTTATTTTAGCTCACTTTACATGTTGCATTCAGATTTTTGTTTAGGATATAACATTGGTAGGAGTCAGAAAATGATTTAATCTGAGGTTTAGCCAGCCAAGAGAGATTATGGAGATTGTGGTCCTCTGTAGCTCAGTTGGTAGAGCATGGCGCTTGTAACGCCTGGGTAGTGGGTTCGATCCCCAGGACCACCCATACGTAAAAATGTATGCACACATGACTGTAAGTCGCTTTGGATAAATGCGTCAGCTAAATTGCATATTATTATATTTATAGCATTTACTGTGGAAACTTGCCTAACATAGACAGTTGGAAAAAGAGTCCGGGAGTATAGGCGCTAGTCGCTGAGGATGACCGCTAAACTATACATCCTCATCCCCAAGCTGTCTCCAGCCTACTTTATGAGGTTTATCAACCTTTTTCAGTCCCCCTTGAACTGAGACAAGGAATAATCGACTGTTGTTGGGATAGGCAGATTTGATTGAGTATTAGTTTAAGGGCAGAGTGGGATTGTAGTTTTGACAATCATCACAGTCACTACGCTCCCAAATGTTACTATGTTACTGAAGTTCTATGTCCCCAGACACTATGTGGTTGTAGTGACCGCAGAATCAGAGTATACTGTAGATGCATAAATATAAATACTGCATAGATGACAGCCAATACTGCATTGATGACAATGTTAGTAGTTCTACGCCCCAGACACTTTGTGGTTATAGTGACGATAGCATAAAGAGCGTGGATTAATTGCTGCATAGATATAGATACTGTACGTAGAATAGATGACAGCATGGTTCTACATCTCTTTTTCTATCCAGAGAGAATCGTAACTTCCACTGATGCCAATGGGAGAAATGTATTTAGGTGGAAACATTTGACTTGGGTGGAAGCTGTGTGGGCCAGCCGCATTGAGATTAGGCGTCTGAAAATTCTGGTATGAGCAAATGATTTTTCATTGGGAGTGATCCGTTGGCGAATGAATGACAACAGAGATGATTGTATGCAACTCGTCTGAAAAGTGGAGATGAGTTGAACTTTTGAAGGACAAAAAAGGGCAATGACGTACGTCATATACGATTTAATCCATGTTCATGTGTCTCAGTGTGGCCATACCCTTAATCTGACAGGAAACGCATAGATGCATTACAAATAGATAGCCTAGATGAGAGCAATTGTTCTTTTCTATTCATGAGTGAACGTCTATGGGTGTGGATTGGTATTGGAGGGACAGAGTACCCGTGTATCTATTGGGTTGGGTTTGATTCTCAGGAACATGAATATGACTACCAGGGAAATCTGACTGATGTTTCATTAACGGGATTTATCACTACATCAAATTCAGACAAACCATGATGTCAAGGTTGAGGCGGGCAAGTTCACAAGAAAAAAGGAACAGTGCCAGAAATTAAGACAGTCAGATAGGTGAATTAAAGAAGTTGATATACATGTTTTACACTTTGATCTGATACACTAACACCATTTTAATTGCTCACTGACACGAACAGTGAACATGGACATATTTAGACTCATCTCTTTTTCCATATCCTTCATTCCCCATCCTTCTGTTCCTCATCTTGGTCATCTCCCCTGGTGACGGGATTGAGCAGAATAGGCTATTCCCTCCTAGCTAGAAATAGCTGTCGTAAAGGACCATCAGATCAGAGTGTTGTTTTTGGTAGGTGTCTCTCGCTCACACACAGACACACACACACACACACACACACTCCAGTGTGAGTTATTAATAGGTCATGCTTTGGGGGCCATTTACACGTTTCAGAGGGCCCTCAAGGTGGTGAAGGTACTTCACTGGACCTATTTTGGCACTTGATTGTAGTGGGAGGTAAACTCGTGATGGGGATGCATGCTGTTCCACAGTAAGGGGAGGACACACACACGCATGTATAAGCACACACAGGGTGCGTCCTAATATGATCTCCTCTCTCCTGATGTGTGCGCTTCACCACTTCACCACCATTTTTATTGAACCAAATCAAAGTTGTTGGGGCGCTGCCCGACCTAATTGAAAAGTGCTGGGGCAATGACTGCTCGCCACGCGTTTGTCGGTGTTATGACACTGATGATTTGTCGCCACCTATGGTTTGTTTACGTTTCTATCGTTGTGGAGAGATGGAGTAGACCTACAGCTCCATTTAGTGGTCGTGTCGGAGATAACAGTCGTTAACAACTGTAGCATTGTAACCCTAACTATTTTCCTAACCTTAACCTCATTCTCATAACCTGCTACGTTAATTCACCTAACTTGCTGCGTTAGTTCTAATAACCTGCCAAGTTAATTCACCTAACCTGGGTTTGGCCGGTGTAGGCCGTCATTGTAAATAAGAATTTGTTCTTAACTGACTTGCCTAGTTAAATAAAGGTAAACAAAAAAACATTTTTTTTATCCTAACCTTCTATGTAAACAAACCATCTCCGGCAACAAATCAACAGCATCAAACTAATGATGTGGTTTTGTGAGAAAGCTCCCACCACACACTGCCTCACCAGAACATTCTCACACTCCGTTTCTTTTATTGAGTTTTGTTATAATAATTTTGGGGGTGCTTGTATTTGTCCTTTAGCAAGTGTATAATGGGAATGTGTTTCTTGCATATTCCAACTCCACCTGAGACACATGCAAGGAGTGGGGTCACGACGAGGGTCACCATTGTCCATCACCCCTGGAGCAATTGGTCCAGGGGTACAGCAACATATTTTTGCAGTTAACACAGGCTAGGCTAGCCTGGTCTAATTGATTTATACAGTTAACACTTTACTTATACCAATTAATTATCTTCTTTATATAAAAACAAATGTTTATTTTCTCTAACCTTGTTTTTCCACTTCCTGGTTATTGGCGCCAAACAGCGCGCTGTGCAAGTGAATGGGATCTCTTCCGTCTTTGATTAAAGGGGCAATCTACAAATCAAACAATAACAAAGCGGTTAACCTGCCACTGATTTGGTAAATAATAAGTGAGCGATGGGGCTGGAGAAATGTAACCACTTCAAATTCAAAGACAGAGCTCTGGATGCAAGTACTGACCATCCATTAGATCAAAATTACAATTGTAACCATGGTTTGAATGTTTAAAAGTCCACAAATATATTCAGCAATTGCAGATTGCCCCTTTGATTAAGGGTATGAAGGGGGTCGAGTTGTGTTCCTTACAATTGTATCTATAGCTTTGAGTTTAACAGTACTAGCATACATTCTAAATATGTTTTCCTCTAACAAAAACATATTTAGTCAAGGCTTCTATTATAGTGTGACGTGTATTGTCTCCAGGAGCGCTCATCACGGCGATAGGACCGTTGTACAAAAATTAGGCTATGAAAAAAGTAATCTTGAAAAAAGTGATAGGCTGGCTAAGTTACATAACCTGGTGTTTAAGACAAATGGCCAAGGTTCTTGTTTTTGTCATTTGTGAAGAAATCTGGCATATACAAAAACAGGCCTACCATTTTATGCTACCATTTTATTATAGTAGGCCTACTGTTAAAGTCAAAGCTATAGATAGCCTACACCAGGGTTTCCCAAACTCGGTTCTTTTGAACTCACACTTTCTACGTCACAGTGAGAATGGCCACTAGGTGGGCTCAGTGTAACATGGAAACAGCAGGAGAGGCTGCATCACCAGCAGCATCTTTTGGGCAGGTGATAACCCAATGTCTGTTCATGACAATCCGTGTTAGGACATTGTGATCTTTCTGAAGTTTTTGAGGAGCATACCTGAAAGTGTTGATAAAGATGGAATATAAGAATTTGCTAACTGACCCAAATCGGACAGACTCGCCCTACATGTTTTATAAAGTTGTAATCCATCATATTTCAAAGTACCTGATGTTGACATTCAGTGTAAAAAAAAAATATCTAACAGATGCATAATTTAATATGGTTGTAGGATGCAAGCTTTGACGTCTATATAATGATACATTTTCGGAATGGTCTCGTTTGCAGGAATGCGCTACGCTGTAGAAGACAGGGGCGGTGTCCGTTAAATGCCATGGAGGCTGCACGGAGCCGGTAGAACACCATCGGTAGTAGGGAATTCTGTTGCAGGATAATTCAAAGTGCGACTGTGTTGAGTATCCTACATAGATCTATGGCATGCATGTATAGCCGTAGGTATAGCATTTAGAGTTGAGTTTTGCATGGGATACACTGGTGAAATTATATAGGCCTATGCAGAACGCATGTGGGCGTTGTTTCTTCTCGTCCACTTGACTAGACTACTTACTGAATGCCAAAGCAGGCTCAGATTACAGTCAGGTCAATGGGAAGCACAGTTCCCTAGTCAGAACAACTGACCTATATAGGCATATTACTCTGCCATATACATTTTTATACTGTTTTATTAACGAAAAAGTGGCTATGTTGTTTTTGTGAATTAGATTGATAGGCCTAGTCTTAGTATTCATGGTCCATCTATTCAGATTGGGATAAAGATTGGATAGTTTGCCCTTTTTTTTGCCGTGCGTAAATGTATAACCTAATTATTTACAGTAGGTCTATAACTTATAATATCATTCATACTAGCCTACTGGAGGTGAGGTTAGCCAAATGTATGCACATTCACGTAAAGCAGAGGAAAGTCAGAAACGACTTCCTGCCAAATAGTGACTCGGTGGTTCCGCATGCATATATTTTAAATCTCTACACCATCTGGCTTGGTCTTTAATAAGTGTTGGGATTGGTTTAGGCCTCTCCCTTTAGTTTGTCGTCAGTAAAGGAGGCGTGCTCTTCGTGTGGTCCATAGCTTGAATTCAAAACGCTTGAATCAAAGGATCAGAGCACTTTGCGGAGTGGGTTGCTGTGGGACTGAATGAAAGTCACTTCTTCTCATTTTATCCAGCTTGCACGAGTTTATCAGGTAAATGCACTTTGAAATGTTAACTCAGTTATGTATATTCATAGTCGTAGCATATTCGTTTACATCTTGTAAGAATGTTAACCTGTGTGTGTGATTTTGATTAACGTTATCCGCACGTCAGACAGTAGCAGCCTATTATCTCGCAATCCGTGGCATGCATTTGAAGATGCCTATGCAACGTGGTGCAACAATGTGTTAACCGCAGATAATGTAAATTGTATCCTCCGTCGCGTGGTGGTGGCTACAGTATGTAATCATGGCAACCAGCCAATCAATGTAGGTTCGACTAGGGAAAGTAAAAGAAGTGATTAGACAGGCTACTCTTTAAAAAAATGCTAAATATGTTGGCGTGTTATTGCATGAAACTACCTTATATTTTGTTTACGGAAAGCGTGAAAGTTGTCTGCTACGCATACAGCATGCAACAACACTCGTGGTGAAGAGGATCATGACGTCAGTGATCTTCAGGTCGGAAAGGCGGAGCTCTAGAAAGATGCCCGAGTTTCCGACTTGGTATTCGGAGTTGGATGAGTGTTAAAAATATTTTTTTCCCCGAGATCCCAGTTGTCTTGAACGCACTGAAGTCGGATGTCCGATTTCCGAGTTCCCAGTTGTTTTCAACGCGCCATATGGTGCGAGAAAGTGCGATGATCAGTGCTTTGCTCCTTCTTTGATTTTGCAGTATTGAAAAGGCTAAATTAAATTATAGCATTCATTCTTCCATGTCACAGTTGTCTGAGTTCACTTGATTATCTTCCAGACAGAAAATAATGGTCTGCAGTTTCCGTTCTGTCTTCTTCCTATCTCTCTGTATCTCCAACTGAGAGTCTGGCTGGTAGATAAAACCCTTTGATATCATCTGACACTGTACAGTTCCAGTCCTTTATCAATGTGGTCCAATCACTGTCACCCACTACATGGAATTGAAATGTTTTGGTTTAGTTGTATGTAATTACACACTAACTACACTGGTAACTATTCTGAAACATAATCCAGACAGACAATGAGCTACTACCACACACACACACACACCAGTGGTATGACTAGACAAGCTAAATATGTGTTTAATCACAGATTGTTACAAAGTTGGTTTTAACCTATGGAGTTCAGTGCAGAATCACTGATATCTTCCAGACCCCTTGAAGGCCTTGTGGTTTCAAACCTCTCTATCTCTCTGCCAGTCTGCTATGTCTGGATAGATCAAAGCCCAAAACTTAAGGGATACAGGCATGTACACACACACACACACACACACACACCTCCCCGACTATCCAGATCACCTCAGCACTCTGATATTTCTCAAATCATCCTCTAAGGATATCCATTTCAACACCAGGACCAGAGAGCAGAATATGATAATCGGTTCTGAAAGGGTGTAACTCTGAATCCTGCTTGTGCTTCGCTTCCTCTATCACTCAAACCTAATGATCTCTCCTTTCTCTCTCTCTCTCTCCTCTTCCTCTATCTCTCTCTCCTCTCTCTCTCTCTCTCTCTCTCTCTCTCTCCCTCTCCCTCTCCCTCTCCCTCTCCCTCTCCCTCTCCCTCTCCCTCTCTCTCTCTCTCTCTCTCTCTCTCCTTGCCTCTGTTTATTTTCCCTTTCCAAATGAATGGCTTTACAATCGCCCCAAGGCGCTAGCCGGCCAGCCAAAACTAACGTCTATCTAAGTAGGCAGGAAGTACAGTGTCTACCATGGTCCATTTTACCTACCGAATACATGTAGAGGAATAAGGCCTATTAACGATTTTGACTTTTGCAGGCGGCTCCAACAATAACAAGCCTTCAGTGATTGGCTACATGGCTACAGTCAGTGCAGAACACTGTATTTGTAGTGACAGATGTCTGTCCAACTAGTACAATAATCCTTGTTCAACTGTTTGCAGCATTGTGTTGTATGAAATCAAACCTGAAATACTGATAGCTACGTAATTGAGGAAAAATGCAGTTTCTATGCCTGTGATATGTGGTTGTCCCACCTAGCTATCTTAAGATGAATGCACTAACTGTAAGTCGCTCTGGATAAGAGTGTCTGCTAAATGACTAAAATGTGAAATGTAAATGTATGAAATCAAACCTGAAATACTTCTGTGTACTGAGGAAGGAGTGAAAGAGTTAGCGTTTGTTTAGGTGAATACGTAACTTCTCAATAGGCTCAACTCTATATAAAAGAGCAGCTAGGGCTTGTTGTAACATGCACCATCAACTTGGTGTGTGTGGAACTATGCTTGTAAATGTGTGTGCGTTTGGTGGTGGATGGGTGTGGATGGGAGGTGTGGGTGGGTGGGTGAGCATGTGTAAGCGTGACTTTTACGTTTGTTGTTGGTGTGTTCGTTCATGTTTGCCTGTATGTGTGTGTGTGTGTGGTGGGAGAGAGAGAGAGGGTGTGTTAAACCATTTAGATGGCATCAAGTCCTTTTATTTGAACCTGTCCAAAAGATAAACATGACATCACCATTACCTCACTTCTCCTCTCAGTTAGAGGCTGATCAAAAACATGTGTCTCTCTCTCTCTCTCTCTTTCTCTCTCTCTCTCTCTCTCTCTCTCTCTCTCTCTCTCTCTCTGCATCTCCCCTCTCTCTCTGTATCTCTGTCTGTCTCTCTCTCTCTCGCTACGCTACAACGTTGATTGAGACTTGGCGTGGAAAGTTTTCCTTTTGTTATGAAGGCGTCTGCATGTGTGTGTGTGTGTTTGGGGGAGGTGGATGTGTGTGTAGGGGGTCAGATTGTGTGTGTTCATCTGTGGGCTTTGTTTTGACTATTTCTCTTCATCTCTCTCTCTCTCTCTCTCTCCATCTGTAATGCATTTGACTCTTTTATGTATTTCCGTCTAGTTGTTGGTTCTTGGTCAGGTCTGAATGAAGCTGCTCTTTTGGACATGCTCAGAACTTGTCTCTAAGCTTGTTTGTAATGCCCAGTGAAGCCAGATTAACGCCATTAGATCAAGAAATGACTTATGTCAAAGTAATGTAAGAACAATTACACATTGTTTACATTTAAAATCTCTTTATACAATATTCTCACCATAGATAAATGGATCTTACTGGCTGGCTGTGTGGGATGAATGTTTGTAGCATTGTTTGGGAGCCAAACACTGTTCCCAGTAGTCCTGGTGGGCTGGGTTATAATAACCTCATTATACATATGTGGGTGGGTGATGTGATGTGCTGAATGGGGTCATGGTTCCGGCCCTTGGACTACAGCTGAGTTTTTGGTTTTGCCAGGGAAAGTGTGTGTGTGTGTGTGTCCGCGATCCAGTCCAGACTAGAGTTGAGATTCCTGAGCGGTGAAAAGGCGTTTGCATAGATATTGGAGTTCCTTTGCGATGGTTACGGGGTCAAGCAAGCCACAACCATGGGAAGAGAGAGGGGTGGCAAGTTTGGGTGAAATTAGTTTGTAAACCGAGCGGGACATTTGATCACGCCAGACTCCTCTCGTTAAAATGGCTCTCGAGATCTCACGAATCCATAGTTGTGTCCCAAATGGCACCCTATTCCCTATTGGCCCTGGTCAAAAGTAGTGCACTACTTAGGGAATCGGGTGCCATTTGGGATGCATACCTGTTTTCTGTGCTTCATGAACCCTTGGCTTTGATGAGTCCATCTAGTTGGTCTACAAGGGACTGACTGGTCTGGACTGAACATTCAATTACTGTCTGCTGTCTGTGCTGAGTGCTTAGTGTTCTTGTTTGATCATTGTTAAGAAAGAAACCAGATGAGGTGATATGTCTTTATTGATCATCTATTAGTTAGTTACTTAGTTAGTCTTTCCCTTATTAGTATAAGGTTACTGTGATTACTGTGATGTTTGCTATTGTCAGTGGAGAGACGGACAGAGTGCAGGTGTTTTTCTGAGGACTGGGATGTTTGCCAGTTAGAAGAGGGTACTGTTCCTGGCCCCCTGTCGATACCCCCTTGTCTGTGCCCCTATATTGGGTGTTGTGGGTAGGGAATAGGGTTGTTTATCATATAGGAGAGGGTATTGCCCCCTGTATGTACCCCCTTTGTCTGTACCCTCCTGTATCTACCCCCTACACTGTCTGTACCCTCCTGTATCTACCCCCTACACTGTCTGTACCCTCCTGTATCTACCCCCTACACTGTCTGTACCCTCCTGTATCTACCCCCTACACTGTCTGTACCCCCAGGGCCTCTATACTCTATATGCATGTTTAACTAGATGTGTTCCAGGTCACCAGACTAATTAACCCAATCACTGTCATCCGAGTTCACATCGTTACAGGCTGCTGCAGATGATCATTAGACAGATGAGATGTTTTGGGGTGTGTCAGTGTGTAGGGGGAACAGAGCTGTGCAGTATGTACTGTAGCTATGTCATCCCTGTTAGGGTGTAGTATTTAGCTATGTCATCCCTGTTAGGATGTAGTATTTAGCTATGTCATCCCTGTTAGGATGTAGTATTTAGCTATGTCATCCCTGTTAGGATGTAGTATTTAGCTATGTCATCCCTGTTATGGTGTAGTATTTAGCTATGTCATCCCTATTAGGGTGTAGTATTTAGCTATGTCATCCCTGTTAGGATGTAGTATTTAGCTATGTCATCCCTGTTAGGATGTAGTATTTAGCTATGTCATCCCTGTTAGGATGTAGTATTTAGCTATGTCATCCCTGTTAGGATGTAGTATTTAGCTATGTCATCCCTATTAGGGTGTAGTATTTAGCTATGTCATCCCTGTTAGGATGTAGTATTTAGCTATGTCATCCCTGTTAGGATGTAGTATTTAGCTATGTCATCCCTGTTAGGGTGTAGTATTTAGCTATGTCATCCCTATTAGGGTGTAGTATTTAGCTATGTCATCCCTATTAGCGTGTAGTATTTAGCTACATCATCCCTGTTAGGTGTAGTATTTAGTTATGTCATCCCTATTAGGGTGTAGTATTTAGCTATGTCATCCCTATTAGGGTGTAGTATTTAGCTATGCCATCCCTGTTACAATGTAGTATTTAGCTATGTCATCCCTAATAGGCCTAAGTTAGTTGAACATGCAGTAAGTAGGCCTGAACAACATTCATAGCAGCCATAAGAGAACAGCTGTAGTAATGCAGTATAAAGCAATAGGCATATTAATGGAGGAGGGATATGTGTTTTGACATGTGAGTATCTAGGGGATATGATCTGTCCCCAGCAGAGGCATGTTTTATAGGTGTTGATCCTTTCACCATGGAGGGAATCTGCACTGCGCCAAGTCTATTTGTGTGTGTCTAAGCATATACTAGCTAGGCGTGTGTGCAAAGACATACACGTGTGCATATCCAGTAGCACTACTGAGGTCAGAGCCCCAGCTCTATGGTGCTGCCTACTGAACTCAATGGTATGTGCCCCATTCTCTATTAAATACACTAGTCCGTTCACTAGGCAGTGGCCCAAATGGCACCCTATTTTCCACATAGTGCACTACTTTTTTTTGGTTGTACTTTTACCCCTTTTGCTCCCCAATTGGTAGTTACAGTCTTGTCCCATCGCTGCAACTCCCCTACAGACTCGGGAGAAGCGAAGGTCGAGAGCCATGCGTCCACCCGAAACGCGACCCTGCCAAGCCGCACTGCTTCTTGACACACTGCTCGCTTAACCCAGAAGCCAGCCGCACCAAAGTGTCCGAGGAAACACCGTCCAGCTGGCGACCGAAGTCAACTTGCAGGCGCCCGTCCCGCCACAAGGAGTCGCTAGAGTGCGATGTGACAAGGAAATCCCAGCCGGCCAAACCCTTCATCCCGGCCGGCCAAACCCTCCCCTAACCAGGACGACGCTGGGCCAATTGTGCGCCACCTCATGGGTCTCCCGGTCACGGCCGGGTCTGTAGTGACGCCTCAAGCACTGCGATGCAGTGTCTTAGACCACTGTGCCACTCGGGAAGCCCTATGGACCCTGCTCAAAGGTAGTGCACAGAGTCCTATGGACCCTGCTCAAAGGTAGTGCACAGAGTCCTATGGACCCTGCTCAAAGGTAGTGCACAGAGTCCTATGGACCCTGCTCAAAGGTAGTGCACAGAGCCCTATGGACCCTGCTCAAAGGTAGTGCACAGAGTCCTATGGACCCTGCTCAAAGGTAGTGCACAGAGCCCTATGAACCCTGCTCAAAGGTAGCGCACCACATGGGGAATAGGGTGCATTTGTGACAAAGACCCAGCCTCCAGCCTGTGGAGCAGTGTTCAGATAGGCTTCATGGACCCACATCCCGCTGATGTTTGACTACCGTGGTATTAAAAACACTACTCTCTCTCTCTCTCTCTGTACCTCTCTCTCTCTCTCTCTGGATCTCTCTCTCTCTCTCTCTCTGTACCTCTCTCTCTCTCTCTCTCTGTACCTCTCTCTCTCTGTACCTCTCTCTCTCTCTCTCTTTCTCTCTGTACCTCTCGCTCTCTCTCTCTCTGTATCTCTCTCTCTCTCTGAATTTCAATTAAATTCAATTTAAGGTCTTTATTGGCATGGGAAACGTATGTTAACATTTTCAAAGCAAGTGAAGTATATAGTAAACAAAAGTGAAATAAACAATAAATATTAACAGTAAACATTACACTCAGAAGTTCCAAAATAATAAAGACATTTCAAATGTCATATTATATATATATATATATATATATATATATATATATATATATATATATATATATATATATATATATATACAGTGTTGTAACAATGTGCAAATAGTTAAAGTACAAATGGGAAAATAAGTAAACATAAATATGGGTTGTATTTACAATGGTGTTTGTTCTTCCCTGGTTGCCCTTTTCTTGTGGAAAATCTTGCTGCTGTGATGGCACACTGTGGTATTTCACCCAGTAGATAAGAGAGTTTATCAAAATTGGTTATGTTTTCGAATTCTTTGTGGATCTCTGTAATCTGAGGGATATACAGTGGGGAGAAAAAGTATTTAGTCAGCCACCAATTGTGCAAGTTCTCCCACTTAAAAAGATAAGAGAGGCCTGTAATGTTTAGGCTGAGGTATGTATAGATTTTTGTGTGCTCTAGGGCAACGGTGTCTAGATGGAATTTGTATTTGTTGTCCTGGCAACTGGACCTTTTTTTGGAACACCATTATTTTTGTCTTACTGAGATTTACTGTCAGGGCCCAGGTCTGAAAGAATCTGTGCAGAAGATATAGGTGCTGCTGTAGGCCCTCCTTGGTTGGTGACAGAAGCACCAGATCATCAGCAAACAGTAGACATTTGACTTCAGATTCTAGTAGGGTGAGGCCGGGTGCCCTCGCCAATTCGTTGATATATATGTTGAAGAGGGTGGGGCTTAAACTGCATCCCTGTCTCACCCCACAGCCCTGTGGAAAGAAATGTGTGTGTTCTTTGCCAATTTTAACTGCACACTTGTTGTTTGTGTACATGGATTTAATAATGTTGTATGTTTTTCCCCCAACACCACTTTCTATCAATTTGTATAGCAGACCCTCATGCCAAATTGAGTCAAAATATTTTTTGAAATCAACAAAGCATGAGAAGACTTTGCCTTTATTTTGGTTTGTTTCTTTGTCAATTAGGGTGTGCAGGGTGAATATGTGGTCTGTCGTACGGTAATTTGGTAAAAAGCCAATTTGACATTTTCTCAGTACATTGTTTTCACTGAGGAAATGAACTAGTCTGCTGTTAATGATAATGCAGAGGGTTTTCCCAAGGTTGCTGTTGTCGCATATCCCACGGTAGTTATTGAGGTCAAATTTGTCTCCACTTTTGTGGATTTGGGTGATCAGTCCTCGGTTCCAAATATTGGGGAAGATGCCAGAGCTAAGGATGATGTTAAAGAGTTTAAGTATAGCCAATTGGAATTTGTGGTCTGTATATTTTGTCATTTCATTGAGGATACCATCCACACCACAGGCCTTTTTGGGTTGGAGGGTTTGTATTTTGTCCTGTAGTTCATTCTCTCTCTCTCTCTCTCTCTCTGTCTCTCTGTCTCTCTGTCTCTCTGTCTCTCTGTCTCTCTGTCTCTCTGTATCTCAGTGTTCAGATTGTTCTTGTGATATATTGCTGTAGGTCATTACAACTTCTCTTGACACTGCCTAAGCAAAGAAAGCATAAATCTATTAGATAACTCTAAAGTCAAAGTTTAATAGTAGGTATGTAAATCAGTGAGAGTTGTAAAAGTTTTCTTTGTGGTTTGGTTAGGTTGTCTTGAGGTTAGGTAATTGGTATCTGGCTGGGTTTAGGGTAGTGGAGAGAGAGAGTGTGGTTTGGGGTCAGAGAGAGTAGACTTCTTCTGCTGATGGAAAGAGAGTCAGAGATTAACTTTATATTATCATTAGGCCTTGTGTTTTGATTGGCTCGTTGCTGACACATCACATTGTCAAACATAATCTAGTATCTTAATGTTTTGTCTGTACCCTCCGTCCTCAAATAATCTAGTATTTTATTGTTCTGTCTGGACCCTCCGTCCTCACATAATCTATATCTTATTGTTCTGTCTGGACCCTCCGTCCTCACATAATCTATATCTTATTGTTCTGTCTGGACCCTCCGTCCTCACATAATCTATATCTTATTGTTCTGTCTGGACCCTCCGTCCTCACATAATCTAGTATCTTATTGTTCTGTCTGGACCCTCCGTCCTCACATAATCTAGTATCTTATTGTTCTGTCTGGACCCTCCGTCCTCACATAATCTAGTATCTTATTGTTCTGTCTGGACCCTCCGTCCTCACATAATCTAGTATCTTATTGTTCTGTCTGGACCCTCCGTCCTCACATAATCTAGTATCTTAATGTTCTGTCTGGACCCTCCGTCCTCACATTTTAGTCATTTAGCAGACACTCTTCCAGAGCAACTTACAGTTAGTGAGTGCATACATTTTATTAAATATATATTTTTTATACTGGCCCCCCCATGGGAAACGAACCCACAACCCTGGCGTTGCAAGCGCCATGCTCTACCAACTGAGCTACACGGGGCCCCTTATTGTTCTGTCTGGACCCTCCGTCCTCACTTCAATCATAGCTGTCCTGTGGGGTTGGATGGCTTCCTTCTGGGGTGTTTGTGGCAGGATTGTGGGATGGGTCGCTGACACTAAGCGCTAGTGAGTGTAAAAGTGTGTGTTGTGTCAGTATGCATGTGTAGTGTATGTGAATGTGTGTGGGAGTGTCAATATAGTGTATGCGAGTGAGTGTGTGCGTACAGTGAGGGGAAAAAAGTATTTGATCCCCTGCTGATTTTGTACTTTTGCCCACTGACAAAGACATGATCAGTCTATAATTTTAATGGTAGGTTTATTTGAACAGTGAGAGACAGAATAACAACAAAAACATCCAGAAAAACGCATGTAAATTTTTTTATACATTGATTTGCATTTTAATGAGGGAAATAAGTATTTGACCCCCTCTCAATCAGAAAGATTTCTGGCTCCCAGGTGTCTTTTATACAGGTAACGAGCTGAGAATAGGAGCACACGCTCCTAATCTCAGCTTGTTACCTGTATAAAAGACACCTGTCCACAGAAGCAATCAATCAATCAGATTCCAAACTCTCCACCATGGCCAAGACCAAAGAGCTCTCCAAGGATGTCAGGGACAATATTGTAGACCTACACAAGGCTGGAATAGGCTACAAGACCATTGCCAAGCAGCTTGGTGAGAAGGTGACAACAGTTGGTGCGATTATTCGCAAATGGAAGAAACACAAAATAACTGTCAATCTCCCTCGGCCTGGGGCTCCATGCAAGATCTCACCTCGTGGAGTTGCAATGATCATGAGAACGGTGAGGAATCAGCCCAGAACTACACGGGAGTATCTTGTCAATGATCTCAAGGCAGCTGGGACCATAGTCACCAAGAAAACAATTGGTAACACACTACACCGTGAAGGACTGAAATCCTGCAGCGCCCGCAAGGTCCCCCTGCTCAAGAAAGCACATATACAGGGCCGTCTGAAGTTTGCCAATGAACATCTGCATTATTCGGAGTAGAACTGGGTGAAAGTGTTGCGGTCAGATGAGACCAAAATGGAGCTCTTTGGCATCAACTCAACTCGCCGTGTTTGAAGGAGGAGGAATGCTGCCTATGACCCCAAGAACACCATCCCCACCGTCAAACAAGGAGGTGGAAACATAATGCTTTGGGGGTGTTTTTCTGCTAAGGGGACAGGACAACTTCACCGCATCAAAGGGACGATGGACGGGGCCATGTACCGTCAAATCTTGGGTGAGAACCTCCTTCCCTCAGCCAGGGCATTGAAAATGGGTCGTGGATGGGTATTCCAGCATGACAATGACCCAAAACACACGGCCAAAGCAACAAAGGAGTGGCTCAAGAAGAAGCACATTAAGGTCCTGGAGTGGCCTAGCCAGTCTCCAGACCATAATCCCATAGAACATTTGTGGAGGGAGCTGAAGGTTCGATTTGCCAAACGTCAGCCTCGAAACCTTATTGACTTGAAGAAGATCTGCAAAGAGGAGTGGGACAAAATCCCTCCTGAGATGTGTGCAAACCTGGTGGCCAACTACAAGAAACGTCTGACCTCTGTGATTGCCAACAAGGGTTTTGCCATCAAGTACTAAGTCATGTTTTGCAGAGGGGTCAAATACTTATTTCCCTCATTAAAATCCAAATCAATTTATAACATTTTTGACATGCGTTTTTCTGGATTATGTTGTTGTTATTCTGTCTCTCACTGTTCAAATAAACCTACCATTAAAATAATAGACTGATCATTTCTTTGTCAGTGGGCAAACGTACAAAATCAGCAAGGGATCAAATACTTTTTTCCCTCACTGTATATGGTGTGTATTTATAGTCTAGTGAGTGTGCGTAGGGTCAGTGCAAGATGGTCAGTGCAGATAGTTCGGGTTCCATTAATTGACTATTTAGCAGTCTGGCTATTTAATCCACACCACCCTCTATAGCACTTTGCTGTCAAGGGCGGTGTGTTTGCCATACCAAGCTGTGATGCAGCCAGTCAACCGAGGAACCGAGGGCCCATGGCAAGTCTTTTCAGCCTCCTGAGGGGGAAGAGGTGCTGCTGTGCCCTTCACGACTGCGGGTGTGTGTGGACCATGTCCTTAGTGATGTGGACGCCAAGGAACTTGAAGCTCTCGACCCGTTCCACAACAGCCCCGTCGATGTGGATGGGGGCATCCTCTCCCCTCTTTCTCCTATAGTCCATGATCAGCTCCTTGGTCTTGGTTGTTGTCCTGGCACCACACTGCTAAGTCTCTGACCTCTTCCCTGTAGGCTGCTGACTCATTGCCGTTGGTGATCAGGCCTACCACGTTGTGTCATCAGCAAACTTGATGATGGTGTTGGCCACGCAGTAGTGGGTGAACAGGAAGTACAGGAGTGGACTAAGCACACACCCCTGAGGGGCCCCTGTGTTGAGGGTCAGCATGGCAGAGTTGTTGTTGCCTACCCTTACCACATGGGGCCGGCCCGTCAGGAAGTCCAGGATCCAGTTGCAGAGGGAGGGGTTCAGTCCCTGGGTCCCTAGCTTGGTGATGAGCTTTGAGGGGAGTATGATGTTGAACGCTAAGCTGTAGACTATGAACAGCATTCTCACATAGGGCAGTGTGAAGTGCAATTGAGATTGCATCATCTGTGGATCTGTTGGGGCGGTATGCGAATTGGAGTGGGTCTAGGGTGTCTGGGATGATGTAGTAACTGTTGATTTGATGTCCAGAAGTGCTTGGCGATCATATGTGATAATAGTGTGAACTTTCTGTACAAAAGAGTAAAGATAAACGTGATAAAAGTTGGGTTGGAACTCGTAAGATGACCCCCTTCTCCATTGGCGCCATGTTCACAAGTGTGTGCACGTGCACATATGTACATGCAATTGCGTGTGTGTGTTCGTATTTGTGCGTGTGTTCGTACGTGAGTTTGTGTGCTTTCTCTCCACAGGCACAGGAAACGTGCTTTATCGTCTCTGTTACCAAACGTCTATATTTACCACATCAGCTGCTGTTCTACCAGACACACCCAGACTATAGTTCCTGTTTGTGGGGTAAACCGTCAGCAACATCCCCTGGTCACATCACACACCCAGTGACAAATCACTACTGGCAGCATTCACCCCTAAATACTGCCACAGCATGTTGTGTGTGTTCTGCATCCAAATTGATTATACTCTTACCAACTGCACTGTTCTTATAGGTTAGGGCAGCATTTCCCAAACTAGGTCCTGGGGACCCCAAGGGGTGCACGTTTTGGTTTTTTCCCTAGCACTACACAGCTGATTCAATTATTAAAGCTTGATAATGAGTTGGTTATTTAAATCAGCTCTGTAGTGCTAGGGCAAAAAACTAAACGTGCACCCCTTGGGGTCCCCAGGACCGAGTTTGGGACACGATGGGTTAGGGTATTTTCTGGTCAGGTCCAATGGGTTGAGGGTTCAGAAGGAAGAAGACAGTGTCGGCCCTAGTGATAGGGCATATTTAAAGCAAAGTGATCGTAGGTTAGATGGCTATATAGAGGGGAGGGTAACAATGTGGTGTTAACTACGTATGTACCATACTTTATTCACTGGACTGTATGGTGACATGAGATCCCTGAACAACATTGGAGGCCCATCACAGTGTTAATCCACGGATCGTCTGTATAGAACCACAATCCCATAGGGGATTTTAGAAATACTTAAAATAAGGGCTGTGTTTCGTGTAGGCTTACCCTGGCGTGACGTTTTGATAACTGTAAATCCCTCTAGGACAAGGTGACTTTTTACCTCCACTGTTGGGCTCTATTGCTTCAACAGCCTGAACTCAAATAGAATGTGTGTGCATGTGTTTATGACGTGTGTGTGTGTGTGGTGCGTTTCCGTGTGTGTGTGTGCATTTTCCCGCACACGTGTGTGTGTGTTCATCTCATTGTGTTCTAATAGTAGACAGTGACCCCCGTAGTTCAGGTTCTCTCTATTTCCTGCTAACATGAGCCATGCTAGCTGTTCACTGCTAGATTCTAAACACACCTAGACTCACTTCCATTGTTCTTAGAATGTTTATACAACCCCATTGTGTTCTATGGCAGTTTAATGCATGTAGGTCAGTGTGTTACTGTATTTAAAGTTAGGCTGTATTTGACCTATGTCAAATAGGGCCTAAATCCAGGGCAGAGAAGTGAACACACCCAGTACTGTATAATCTCCATTGAAATCCCTATAGAGGTCTAGGTGTAGAGGTATCTGGTACTGTAGTTATAGATGGATATCTTTGGACTTTGTTGTTGTTTTGTGGTGTCCTTGTTTTGAACCAAGCCAATGATGCGTTTCATTAGTGACACATCTTGTATTCTGCTCTATACCCCTGAGGGCATGGCAGCCCTGTGTGTGTCACTGAGCCGTGTGTGTGTGTGTGTGTGTGTGTCAGCGCAGATGAGCATGTGTGCATGTCTTCTCTTCTGATGTAAAATGGGGACACCGATTGTGACAATCCATCTGTCTCTATCCCTCCATGTCCTGTTCAGTGTCCATGTCCAATCACTGGAATCACTACTGAACCCTGCAGAGACAACATGGGACTGGCAGTTCTAATTAGATAACAGGAGGACCCAGAGTCTGAGGTGTGTTTGTGTCAGTTGATGGTTGCTAAGGAGGGTTCTTGCATAATATCCTGTTGGTAACACAGTTGTTGTGTTTCTTTTCTTTCCTGTTGGTGATGGACTGATGATGACACTCCTCTTTTTTAACTATTTGTTTTGTGGTTTGTTAGTCGTTGTGACTGAGCAGCAAACAGGCTCCCCTCTGTCTAAAGGGAAGTCGGTTGCCAACTTGCCTCCCTTATCTTATCACCGTGTGTCTGGATTTTAATGGATAACCGTTCTCTTTCTCACAGAGAAACAGTAGATAACTCTCCATTGGTTTGATGTGTACGTTCCTAGTTGGATTGTAACAACAGTGTTAGAAGAGGATAGTTCAATCAATGGTGTGTATGCACAGCATCCCCATCCAGTAGAGCCAGAGGTATTCACATCTTACCACAGGAGGTTGGTGGCACCTTAATTGGGGAGGGCGGGCTCATGTGAATGACTGGAGTGGAATAAAGGAATGGTATCAAACACATGGTTTCCATTCCATTCTCTCCATTCCAGCCATTATTCGTTCTCCCCTCAGCAGCCTCCACTGGATCTTACCCTACGAGGTCCGGAGCCTGCTGGTTTTCTGTTCTACCTGGTCATTCATTGACCCACTGTCAAGGTGACGTGTATGTGGGAAACGAAGTCAAGCACAGGACACCGAACTACTGGCAGAACGTACTTTACTCAACACAGTAAAGAAAGTACAAAACAAAACTCCAAACAGGGAGGAACAATAATCGCATACAACCAGCACTGCCGACCTAACGGAAAACAATCACACACAATAACCAATGAGAGACAGGGGGTTTTAAAGGGAATACAATATAACATAATGGGAAACAGGTGAAAACAATCAGGACAAACTAGACAAATACCGAAACATAGATCGGTGGCAGCTAGTACTCCGGGGACGACGAACGCCAAAGCCTGCCCGAGCAAGGAGGAGGGGCAGCCTCGGCTGATTCCGTGACACCCACCTGGTGTCCCAGGTCTAAATCAGTCCCTGATTGAAGGAGAACAAAGTTAACTAGTTGGGGAACTGGCTTCCAGGTCCAGATCTACAGGCCTGTAGTGCATGAGGACATGAATTCTGGTGTTGGCCCTGGAGTTGTGTTGCGGTTTGTACATCATTCTTACAATGGAATAAAATGCAAACAGAGATCTACTGTTGTGCTTTAATCTTCCTTATTAACATTGCCTCAGAAGACTGAAGGGCTATTGGCCATCTATTGTTAGTTCCATGGAGCAGATTCTTCCGGAACAAAAACCAACCAATCACAGAAAGCATAATTGATACCATCATAGGGTAGGCATTGACTTCAGAATACAAAACAAACTTGACCCACAAAGGGATAACATCATGTATTTAAGGATCACATCAAAGGCCATGTGACATGACATCATTTCACCACTCAAAAGTATGACATAAGGAAAATGAAATGCATCCATTTTCTAAACCTCAGCATGTTGATCCAACTTGATATCACTGTCCATCCTGAATGAAAAGATGAAGAGGACAGAACAAAGAAAGTTGAGTGTCTTTGTTGTGTTATTTCCTTCAGACACATCCTCAGTGGAAGCGCTGAGAGAGAGAGAGAGAGTGTGTGTGTGTGTGTGTGTGTGTGTGTTACTTCACTGATAAGGGACAAAGCATGTTTGACAGGAGTGTCTTTCTCCTAGTCCATACAGAAGCAGCTCTATTGTCCAGCTGGCCCTTAGGAAGTGTATGAGAGCACACAGTGTATCCTCACTGACACCACACACACACCATCAAGTCAAACCGGCTCCATCACGATGAAAGATTTAGGAGCCTGATGGTAAAGTAGCACACTGCCATGCAGAGGATGCCGAGGACTCCATGGCATGCAATGATGCAATAGGATGTTCTCTAACATAAATCTTCCTACTCTCCATCCTTACACACACACACACACACACACACACACACACACACACACACACACACACACACACACACACACACACACACCAGTGGTATGACTAGACAGGCTAAACACCCACACCAGTGCCAACAGGTGATTTATAGCTGTCCATAGCCAGAGTTGAGTGCATCTCATGGATCCAGCCCAGAAACCAGAACCCCTAAGGCCTTATTGTGCAATGATGCCAACAATACTGACTAGTCACTGAAGACAGAAAGGTTATCTCACATCTCACCTGACGGGGGGGTTCAGCACCATCAACACTATTCTCTATAGAGCCTAATGTACAGGGGGGGGGGTTCAGTACCATCAACACTATTCTCTATAGAGCCTAATGTACAGGGGGTGGGGGGGGGTTCTGCACCATCAACACTATTCTCTATAGAGCCTAATGTACGGGGGGGTTCAGCACCATCAACATAATTTTCTATAGAGCCTAATGTACGGGGGGGGGGGGTTCAGCACCATCAACACTATTCTCTATAGAGCCTAATGTATATTGGTGATGGATGTGTGATGATGCTGGGAGTCTTACACGCAGGAACACACACGTTTTTGTCCCCATAAAGCTGAGTCAACAGTAAACAGATGAAAGGGCTTTTAGTGTGGACTGCAGCACAGACACAAAGAATCGCACCACCACCCTAAACTGCTGCTATCAGGAAAAAACTTTTATTGGCTAGTGGTGGCTCTCTGGCCATGATGCCAAACCTCTGCAGCCAAGCTACCATCATGCCCTCTCTCTACCCCTGCCAAGCATTTGAAATGTGCCAAATACTAGTCAATATCAGTTATTGGTTTGAAATTTAATTTTAGACATTTGAGACCCAGCACCATTTTAGTCATCAGTTTTACTTTCTATCACGGCTCAGGAGAAGACCCAGATGCAGACAGTCCGAAGTAACAAAAGTTTATTACAAAAACAGGGCAGGCAATCGACAGGTCAGGGTGTGACCCTTTCAGGGTCGTGTCTAAGGCTGTTTCCTAAATGGCACTCAACTCCATATATAGTGCCCTACTTTTGACCACAGCCATGGGAATAGGGTACAATGTCAGACACTACAGTATAGAGTTCACTTGGGGTGTTCTATAATGATAGGGCTGGCATATGGTTATTGACTTTGATAAATAGGCTGATTTTACTAGCTGTCAATCATTTTAGTGCGGGTCTGCTGTTGTTCCAGTGACATCCCGTCCCACCATCTGTTCCTGAGATCTGGCATCTTGTGTTATCTTGTAGCTGCTGTGAGAGCTGTGTTATAGCACACACCTTCCTGGAAAAGATAGTTCATTCAGGCGTACAGTAGTTTGGTTCATTTGCTTTTAGACTAGACCACCTGTTTTTAGTTTTTGAATGGGGTCAGGGGTCAGGTGTCTACATATACTGAGCAGGGTCATTGGTTTCTGCTGGTCAAAGGGATTAGACTTGGAGAGCAAAATACAACTCTTTTGACCTCTACTTTGAAGTTACATTTGACCTCAAAATAAAGGTAATGATCTTCTATCTCTACAGGGCTGGATGGAAGCGTTCAGTATCCCACTAGCCATGGGAGGTCAACCTCCTCCACCCTAGTGTCTCTCTCTCTGTCTCTCTGTCTCTCTCTCTCTCTCTCTCTCTCTCTCTCTCTCTCTCTCTCTCTCTCTCTCTCTCTCTCTCTCTCTCTCTCCTGATGAATGGTCTTCTTTGACAATCTGATCTGATTCATAAATTGTCATGTAATATATTGGATGATGGTGATAATGACATTATATAATGACAAAGAGAACTGTAGTTATTCACAAAGGCAAGTCTATTCCCCTAGCCAAGGCTGGTCTTTTTCCACCACCCACTGTGTCATTAGAGTGAATCCACCATCGGCAGGGCGAAAAGCTTGGTGCCAGAACCTCTCTGAGCCCGGCTGACGAAATCAGACTAATGATCGCATGTCATTGCGTAACCGTGACGACGCAAAAAACGAAGCATGTCAAGTCCTCGTTGGGTTTTTTAATTAAGGTGTGTGTGTGTGCGTGTGTGTGTTTTGTCTGAGTGAGTGCTTGTGTCACTCAAGCTGATGTTCTGTCCTGTGATCTAGATTCTAGAAGCTGCTCATCGGGAAGACCTTTGTTTTGGGTTGTGAAACTGGGCTGTAGCATCATTAAACATTTAGCCTGCTCAACACAACTTGATGGGCTTATATAAGTGTGCTGGTTCCTCATGTTCACTCCCTGGGCAAGGCTGGCACCTAGCACTAAGAAAAGACAACTAAGCCTACTTCCCAGGACTTTTTAAAGAGTTGGGTCCATTTTTCTTATGGTTAGTCATTGTGCAATATTACAATGTGTTTTTGATGCTTTCCCCATAGAATCGGTAGATGCTCGTTGCTCAAGTAGAACTACGACTACTCTCTCCGACTAAGCTCTATGACTACGCTCTCCGACTACTCTCTACGACTACGCTCAAGTTTTCCAATGATAACCCTTACACTAGTATGTGTATGAGTCTCTAGTTCCCTTAGCAACAATCCACTACCCATGACATTGATGCTCTACTATGATAATGGGGTTGTGCTCTACTCTGGTGTTGACACAGCTGGTGTTTGTTCAGAGGACAGAGATGGCTATCACGGGCAGGTCAAGTCCCTTATGTTCCCCTGCCACCGCCCTGTGTGTGTTTGTCTGTGGGTTCAAATACATTTGAGTATTTGTTATTTGAATAATTATTTCTGTGTCTTTTTTTCAAATACACACCCCAAAACAAGTACTTTTACTAGAGTATTTGAATGGTTATTTGTAAAAACCAAATAGTCAGCCAAATTGTATTTGAAAGTATTTGAAAATACTTATTTCAAATACTATTTTTTAAATACCTAGGTTAAATGCATGGCAGTGTATTTGAGACAGTGTATTTGAGTATTTCCAAATACTTTCCAAGTATATACAAACACAGTCCAATATTCAACAATAAAGGATATCTGAATAATTGTTTTTAAAATGTATTGAAAAGTAATTGAAATACCTGAAGTAATATTTGATCTGGTCTGGTAGGGGCCCCTGGTTCCACACCCTGTACACTGGGCCCTTGGCCACCAGCTATAGTGGAAATCCCTACCTGCTGAGTGCTATGATGGAGAACATGTTAAAACACAGACACACACACACAGACACACACATACACTCCCCATAACTCTGAGGCTCTGACATCGTTGACCCAGGCGTGTCCATGGGGTCTAGCTGCACTTGGTTTCCCGTCAGAGTTCATAAAGTGTAGACAGATAACATGAGAAGAGAGGGGACACTCCTGACCCTAAGAACTTGGGAAGTGAAAAGATGTTTACACTTTGACAGCGTTCCTCTACGCCTCCCCTCCCAACCACTTCTGCATGAGAGGTTGCACACCCTGTACACTGGGCGCCTGGCCACCAGCTAAATAAGAGGTTGTGCTGTGAAATAAGAATGGGATTATTTTGTCTGTTTTGTCTGTTTTATATCCCCCCTTTTTGATGATGTAAGACATTGGTGTTTGAGTCAGTGATGTGTATGTCAATAATGTAGTTATGATGACTTTGATGTGTAATGAGTGCATTCCAAGCCACTTTTAAAAGATCAGAAGGGTAGATGCTATTTTATAAGTGGCCCACCTTTTCATTTAGTCTTTTCATATCTAAACAATGTTTTACCTGAGGTCTCTGTATGCGTCCCAAATGGCAGCCTATTCTCTATGTTGTGCACTTCTTTTGACCAGCGCCTATAGGGTTCTGGTCAAAAGTAGTTCACTACAATAGAGAATACGCTGTCATTTGGGACTCGGCTTCTGTCTATCTATGCAGACTAGGCCTCAAAAGCATGTTTTGTATACCAGAGTTGTGTTTAAACTAAATGGTTATGTCTGTCTGTGTCTAATTATTAAGAAGTCTGCTGGTTTTAAAGTACTTTGCTCCAGACGCATAATAAGGAATTTTGGTTTATGAGATTGTTATAGCAGTATAACAGAAGAGCTCTCAGATGATTTAATAACTCTGTCTGTTTTTTTTTATTCTCTAGGTGAGGAAACAGTGTTAACGGTTTGACCGGACGAGGAAATAGTCTCTCCAGAGAGGTAAGATATATTTATTTACAGGCATAAACGTCACTCTTCCTCTTGCTTATTGTGTAGCAACACCAGTGGATTGTATTAACATCTACACCATAACCCCAATTCATGGATCATATTTATTGTAGACTTGTTACGTGTTTTAATGAAAACACATTGCATGTGTGTGATGCGTGTGATAGAAGGAGTCAGGCGCAGGAGAGTAATATGCATCCAAAAAGTTTATTCCGTCGATAAACAGTTGCGCAAGCATGCGACAACAAAACTCAGGCACAGGGGAAATATCTACCCTGGCAACAACAAGGTAAGGGTAGCTCAACCGAGCTACACACAGCTCACAACAAACCATCACCCACACAGACAAGGAAGCAGAGGGAACACTTATACAATGACTAATTGGGGATAAGGACCAGGTGTGTGTGTTTAATTAGACAAGACAAGTGGAGTGATGATAAATGGATCGGCAACAGCTAGTAAGCCGGTGACGACGAACGCCGAAACCTGCCCGAACAAGGAGGGGAGGCAGCCTCGGCGGAAGTCGTGACAATTTGTTTGAAGTGCAGTAGCCTAAACATGATTCTGCATGGAAAGTTTACTTAACCGTGCCTTTCTTGAGGACACAGACGTTTTGAAAAATAAACGGACACTCTGGGTTGCCACTTGATTATTTAGGAAATGCTGAACTAACGAATGAAATGGCTTTGATTTGTCTGTTGGTGGTCACTCTCTGGCTGTCTGGTAAGATGTTTTACTGGGGTTACACACACACACACACACACACACACACACACACACACACACACACACACACACTATATCTCACACACACACCACAAGATGTTTTACTGCTTTTGGAAGTTATCCTACTTGGGAAATAGTGACGGTGTAATGACCGGTTTTGTCTCCCTAAACCTTTCAGTTAACGGTCTGTCTCTCTCCTCTTTCCCCTTCTTCCCTTGTTCCTCTCCTCCCCCGTCTGTGGTTGGGGAGGGCCTGACCATGCCTCTCTTATGTCATCTGATTTGTTTAACATTTCTTAATCTGGTCATCCTTATTCGCCGCCTCGGTCTGGTCTAGACGTTTCCTGTTGTTGTTTATGGTCCTGACACCAGCACCTCTCTTCAGGGGACAACATTACTACTATTTATGCTACATGACATGAGCCTCATCATCAGTTTCTGAACTGTGTATTGGAGTCATTACAATAAGCTTTAGTCATGAAGAGAAGGCCAAGGTTGGCCTGGCAACAGTAAGAACAGAGAAGGTGTTTGGCACATAATGAGACACGTCAGCAAGCAGTCTGCATTGTTCTGGGTCTGGCCTGGGTTTGGCCTGGGTCTGGCCTGGGCCTATAGTGTCTGCCTGGGGCTTGGCAACCTGCCAGAGTAGGAACTGAATGAACAAAGATGCTCTAAAACGATCAGACCGAGGGAGGAGGAGAGAAAGAGGGGTGTTTTATGAGCTATGGCAAGGTTGCTATCTATCGAATCCCTGAGCTGACGAGGTAAAAATCTGTCATTCTGCCCATGAGCAAGGCAGTTGACCCACTGTTCCCCGGGCGCCGATGACGTGGATGTCGATTAAGGCAGCCCTCCGCACCTCTCTGATTCAGAGGGGCTGGGCTAAATGCGGAAGACACATTTCAGTTGAATGCATTCAGTTATACAACTGACTAGGGATCCCCCTTTTACTTTCCCTATCTGAGCAATCTCCGTTTTCACTATAGGTTAATCTTTGAATCAACCAGTCTTTAACAATTTGTTTTTGTTTTTTTACAATTCTTTAAGTAGGCAAGTCAATTGCTTTCATGTGGAATGTGACCGCTTGCATGGAGAGCTTTCTCCAGTTTTAATTGTCCTTAGACATAAGTCTGTCTGCTTGGTGCGTCGTCCATATTTAGGATTTGCAGTTAAGTGAGGCTGCTAAACTCCTTCTACTGCATTTATAAATTACACCACAATGGAAAGTGGATTTGAGGTTGTCGCTTTAAGCTAGTTAATCATTTCATAGTGCTTTGTCTGTGTGTTATCTTGCCTCGATAGCAATATCTGAAGATACAAAAGTCTATGAAAATGACGAATTCGCCTCTTATTTGGGCTGGTCCTGTTTTTGTGTTAAATACTTATGTGATGATGCAAGTTAACAACAGTGTTGGAGTGAAATAGAGAATTAAGGCCAAATGTTTTTCCCTCCTCAACTCTCTCCCCCTTTCTCTCTCTCCCCCCTTTCTCTCTCTCGCCTCCTTTCTCTCTCTCTCTCCCCCTTTCTCTCTCTCTCCCCTTTCTCTCTCTCTTTCTCTCTCTCTCTTCCCCTCCCCCCTCTCTCTCTCTCTCTCTCTCTCTCTCTCTCTCTCTTTCTCTCTCTCCCTCCTCTCTCTCTCCCCTACATTGCTCTCTTCCCTCTCCCCTTCTTTTTTCTGTCTCTCTCTCTCTCTCTCTCTCCCTACCTCTCTCTCTCTCTCTCTCTCTCTCTCTCTCCCTACCTCTCTCTCTCTCTCTCTCTCTCTCTCTCTCTCTCTCTCTCTCCCTACCTCTCTCTCTCTCTCTCTCCTCTTTCTCTCTCTCCCCTACATTGCTCTCTTCCCTCTCCCCTTCTTTTCTCTCTCTCTCTCTCTCTCTCTCTCTCTCTCTCTCTCTCTCTCTCTCTCTCTCTCTCTCTCTCTCTCTCTCTCTCTCTCTCTCTCTCTCTCTCTCTCTCTCCTCTCTCTCTCTCTCTCTCTCTCTCTCTCTCTCTCTCTCTTCTCTCTCTCTCTCTCTCTCTCTCTCTCTCTCTCTCTCTCTCCCTACCTCTCTCTCTATGCGTTTCCATGTGGTTAATTTATTCCATTCCTCCAAGGCAGTCTGATGTGACTAATGTCTAGGCCAGGGGTACACACACACACACAGACCACAGAGAGACAGAGGACCGGGCATTCCAAGGGGTTGTGAGTGCGTCAGCCCAGAGAGGTACATCCATTGCCCCTGAAAGGAGGACAGGAGGATGGGGGAAAAAAGGAGAGGAAGAATAGAGAGAAAAAGCTGCATGACTCGTAAACCTTTTACAGGACCGGATGGATGGATGGATGGACGTGAAGGGTTCAGTATCCCACCAACCATGCAAGGTCAAGTTGTTCCTCCACCCTCCTCTTCTTCTCTCCCTCTGTCATTCACCCTGGTAGCTGTACCAGACCAGTGTGGAGGACAGTAAAGAGATCTTGCTAGCTCCCCAGGCCACCATTTAAACCTACACACATATCACAGGTTTTATGTTACTATCCTTGTGGGAACCAACACATTTATTCCATTCAAAATCATATTTTCCTTCAACCTTAACCTAACCCTAAAACTAACCCCTAAGCCTAAAATAGCATTTTTCCTTGTGGGGACCAGAGATTGTCCCCATTTGTCCGAATAGTTTTTGTTTTACAATCCTTGTGAGGACTTATGGTCCAAAAACACACACACACGCTCCCTTGGCTGCCATTTAAACCTCCTCTCCTCCCCAGATTCACGTGAAACCTTCAGCTGTAAGTCTCACACACTCCACACTCCACTTCCTGATCGGCAGGACTTCTCGCAGTAATGATGTCATGCACCTTGTTATTATGTTATAATCGTTACTACCGCTCCATCTGGTCATGTTTAAAGAGCGCTCAGTGGTTACCCATGTAATTCCCCGTCATTTAAAGCAAATCACAAGTATATCAGTAAGATGTACAGTGGCTTCAGAAAGTATTCATACCTGTTTACTTATTCTACATGTTGTTGTTACAGCCTGAATTCAGAATGGATACAATTTTGTTTTGTTTCCCACCCATCTACACAAATACTCCATAATGACAAAGTGAAAATATGTTTTTAGAAATGTTTGCTAATTTATTGAAAATGAAATACAGAAATAATTAATTTTCCATAAGTATTCACACCCCTGAGTCAATACTTTGTTGAAGCACCTTTTGGCAGGGAATACAGATGTGAGTCTTTCTGGGTAAGTCTTTAAAAGCTTTCCACACCTGGATTGTGCAACAATTTCCCATTATTCTTTTCAAAATTCTTCAAGCTCTGTCAAATTGGTTGTTGATCATTGCTAGACAACGAGTTTCAGGTCTTGCCATAGATTTTCAAGTATATTTAAGTCAAAACTGTAACTCGACCACTCAGGAACATTCACTGTCTGCTTGGTAAGCAACTCCAGTATAGATTTGGACTTGTGTTTTAAGTTATTGGCCTGCTGAAAGGTAAATTTGTCTCCCAGTGTCTGGTGGAAAGCAGAATGAACCAGGTTTCCTCTAGAAATTTGCCTTTGCTTAGCTCCATTCAGTTGATATTTTATCCTGAAAAACTCCCAATCCTTAACGATTACAAGCATGGGCCCGTGTAGCTCAGTTGGTAGAGCATGGCGCTTGCAACGCCAGGGTTGTGGGTTCGATTCCACGGGGGGCCAGTATGAAAAAATTAATAAAAAATAAAAAAAATGTATGTCGCTCTGGATAAGAGCGTCTGCTAAATGACTAAAATGTAAAACTGTAAATACCCATTACATGATACAGCCACCACTATGCTTGAAAATATGGTGAGTGGTACTCAGTAATGTGTTGTATTGGATTTCCCCCCAACATAACACTTTGCATTCAGGACAAAAAGTTAATTGCTTTGCCATTTTTATTCTGTACAGGCTTCCTTCTTTTCACTCTGTCAATTAGGTTAGTATTGTGGACTAACTACAATATTGTTGATCCATCCCCAGTTTTCTCCTATCACAGCCATTAAACTCTAACTGTTTTAAAGTCACCATTGCCCTCATGGTGAAATCCCTGAGCGGTTTCCTTCCTCTCCAGCAACTGAGTTAGAAAGGACGCCTGTATCTTTGTAGTGACTGGGTGTCTGCTTTTTTTCCCATCTTCCAATAGGTGCCTTTCTTTGCGAGGCATTGGAAAACCTCTTTGGTCTTTGTGGTTGAATCTTTGTTTGAAGTTCACTGCTCGACTGAGGGACCTTACAGATAATTGTATGTGTGGGGTACAGAGATGAGGTAGTCATTCAAAAATAATGTTAAACACTATTATTGCACACAGAGTGAGTCCATGCAACTTATTCTGCAATTTGTTAAAAACATTTTACTCCTGAACTTATTTAGGCTTGGCATAACAAAGGGGTTGAATACTTATTGACTCAAGACATTTCAGCTTTTCATTTGTAATTAATTTATAAAAGTTTCGATCAACATAATTCCACTTTGACATTATGGGGTATTGTGTGTAGGCCAGTGACAAAACAATCTCAATTAAACCATTCTAAATTCAGGCTTTAACACAACAAAATGTGGAAAAAGTCAAAGAATGTGAATACTTTCTGAAGGCACTGTATGTGGTGTTGGTGTGCTCTGCCCAGCTCATATCTCTGTGCCCCTCATGAAGCCCCTATGTTGTGTAAGCAGTGCTGCCATAGCTTGGCGTCCTCTCCTCCTCCTCCTCCTCCAGCTGTCTGTCTGTTCTCTACTCTAATCATCTGCCTTTACCCAGGGTCTTATCTCTCTCTGTGGAGCGGAGCAATCTCTCTCTCTCTCTCTCTCTCTGGAGCAAACTAAAGGATGCATGCAGGCAGCCTGGATCCTCTCTATCGGTGTTGATTCTCTCTCTCTCTCTCTGTCTCTCTGTCTGTGTGTCCCTAACGACACATGCAGTCTGTCTCTCTGCCCATATAACCTCTCTCCACTGATAGAACGTCTCCCTCACATGTGGCTTGGTTGGAGTTTAATTTAAGAGCCTGGTAAAAATCTGTACGTCCAGGAGGTTTTCATTTGTAGAAAACTTAAGGAGCGTGTGTAGGGAGATATAGATGTTGTGGCTTGGCCAAAGTGACTGTGTGTGAGTGAGACAGAGATTTGTAGAAACCCAGTGGAAGTGTGGAAGTCCATATTTATTTTGAGGCTTAGCCAAAGTGACAGGTTGAAATTGTGGTGATTTGAAAGGTATGTGAGAGATGTCAGGTTTTTGAAAGTGAGTGTTGGGGGGGGGTTGTTGTGTGTTAGGGCATCTGAAAGTGAGTGTTTGGTGGGTTGTTGTGTGTTAGGGCATCTGAAAGTGAGTGTTGGGGGGGGGGGGGGTTGTTGTGTGTTAGGGCATCTGAAAGTGAGTGTTTGGTGGGTTGTTGTGTGTTAGGGCATCTGCAGATGGTCATTTTCTCTCTCTATCTCTAGTAGTGACCTCAGAGCCATAGAATGCTGAAAACACAGTAAATAGTCTGTTTATCTGAGAAACACTGGCCTGGGAGCTGACAGGCTGGGCTCCACACACACACACATACACACACACACATGGCCGGGGGGAAACGCCACTGGGCTGCTCCAGATTAATCAGTGGGGGTGTTTCCCTGACACATACCAGCTGTGCTGGTCTCCATGGGGACACACACTGACTCATCGCTATAGGACCAGATTCACCGGACCGTGGCTGTGGATTGGCTGCGTGTGGCTGTATTGTTTGTATTGATTGGCAGTGTGTTTACAGCAGGGTATGATTTGTGTTGGGAGTTTGTTTGTAGTGGTTTCAATTAAGGAAAGTTTAAGGACGTCTTTTGTTGCAGTGTGTTGAAGTGGCCATAAGTGGCTGTCAGTGACTTTTTCAAGGTTATTTAGTACATCTATTTGTCGTGTTCTAAGTGTGTGGGTGTGTGTATCGTGTCGGGTGCGTGCATCCTTTTGGGAGGGAGATGGGTGCGGTCAGTGTGTGTTTTCAGTTTTGGCCCGCCAGCTCTGTTCTGTCCCCTATCATGCTTCTATCACACTGTATCCCCTGGGGCCCCTCTCTACAGCTGGCTGATGTGAGATCTCAGTCAACCAGACTAGTGTTAGCAGTCAACCCTGAGTCACACACACGGATGCACACACACACATGCAACAACGCATGCATACTCTCTCTCTCTCTCTCTCTCTCTCTCTCTCTCTCTCTCTCTCTCTCTGTCTCTCTGTCTCTCTCTCTGTCTCTCTCTCTGTCTCTCTGTCTCTCTCTCTGTCTCTCTCTCTGTCTCTCTGTCTCTCTCTCTGTCTCTCTCTCTGTCTCTCTGTCTCTCTCTCTGTCTCTCTCTCTCTCTCTCTGTCTCTCTGTCTCTCTCTCTCTCTCTCTCTGTCTCTCTCTCTGTCTCTCTCTCTCTCTCCACACATCCCCTCCAGCTATGGGTGGTAGTCTCTGTGTTCTTTGTTGCGCCGAGCCGAGTGGCCACAAACGACAGCATTGTCCTCAGGGAGGCCGGGAAACTCGGAGCACACACACACTCTCCTCGAGCAATGTCAGGCCAGTCCACTGCTCCATTCAACTCAATGGGCTGTTTCAGCAAGACTGCCTCAAGAAGAGAGAGAGCGATTGGAGAAGAGGAGGAAGGGATAAGAAGATGGGGAGAGAGAGTTGAAGAGATCAAGTAGGAAAGAGTTGAATAGGAGGAAGATGGGAGGAGAAAAGGAGAGAGAGAGTTGAAGAGGGGAGAAAGAGTGAGCGTTGAATATAATAAAGAGAAGAAGAGTGAAGGAGGTGAGGAGTCAGGAAAAGTTCAACTGCCACAGGCAGAATAGAATGAGAGGAAGGAATGCTAGACTAGGTGATATAAAGTTGTTGTATGGTAGAATATTTCTACAGGAATGTCATTTTATAGTCAGTGTACAGTACAGGACATTGACTAAAGATGGATATTAACTTTCTATTACACGGTAGTAAATTCATGTGTAGGAAAGGAGGGGGAGTTTTGGGTGCGTTCATGTTGAGTAAGTATATCATCTATTAGCTGATAATCCCAGGCTAAGGAATGATCTACTGTCAGTTACTAATGGAGAGGAGGAGTGGGAAAAGCTCCTCAGGGTTTTAAAACTGAAGATTTGAGGGGTAAAGATTTTAAAGGGCCACAAGTGGCAGGTAGGTAGCGGTTAAGAGCGTTGGGCCAGTAACCGAAAGGTTGCTGGATCGAATCCCTTAGCTGACTAGGTGAAAAACTAACCCTAATTGCTCCTGTAAGTTGCTCTGGAAAAGAGTGTCTGCTAAATGACTCAAATGTAAAGTGACTAAGCTAAATTTTCTTTAAAAAGACTGGGGTACTTGGTTTGACTGGGGTCCTTGGTCAAAAGCACTGCACCTCAGTGCAGAGGCACCACTACAGCCTGGGGTTCGATCCCAACCGGCTGTGACCAGGAGCCCCAGCGCCGTCCGGGGAAGGGGAGGGTTTGGCCGGATGGGCTTTCCTTAGCTCATCGTGTTCTAGCGACTCCTTGTGACAGGACTCCAGTCATCAGTCGAACAGTGTTTCCTCCGACACATTGGTGCGGCTGACGTCCGGGTTAAGTGAGCAGTGTGATAAGAAGTAGGTGGCCAGGCATGTCAGGTTTCGGAGGACTCATGACTCGACCTTCGCCTCTCCCGAGCCCATTGAGTAGTTGCAGAGATGAGCCAAGGGACCAAATTCAGGGAGAAAACGGGGTAAAAAAAAAAGGTTGTGGCCATACCACCCTGAACACGCCTGTTCAGGGCCGGGCTGGTTACATTTTAGTCATTTAGCAGACGCTCTTATCCAGAGCAACTTACAGTTAGTGAGTGCATACATTATTTATTTTTCATACCTCCCGTGGGAATCGAACCCACAACCCTGGCATTGCAAATGCCATGCTCTACCAACTGAGCTACATCCCTGCCGGCCATTCCCTCCCCTTCCCTGGACGACGCTGAGCCAATTGTGCGCCGCCCCATGGGTCTCCCGGTCGCGGCCGGCTACGACAGAGCCTGGATTCTAACCAGGATCTCTAGTGGCACAGCTAGCACTGCGATGCAGTGCCTTAGACCACTGCGCCACTCGGGATTTGTGGTTAGTATTGGGAAGGGAGACCGTCTGGGAATAGCAGGTGCCGTAAGCAAAAAAAAAAAGACAAGACTGACGGTTATGGGATAGTCTCATATATAAAGGCCTTAGTCATTTTATATGATTAATCCAGGCTGTCGTAGCCGGCCGTGACCGGGAGACCCATGGGGCGGCGCACAATTGGCCCAGCGTCGTCCAGGGTAGGGGAGGGAATTGCCGGCAGGGATGTAGCTCAGTTGGTAGAGCATGGCGTTTGCAACACCAGGGTTGTGGGTTCGATTCCCACGAGGGGCCAGTATGAAAAAAAATATTTATAAAAATAATGTATGCACTCACTAACTGTAAGTCGCTCTGGATAAGAGTGTCTGCTAAATGACTAAAATGTAAATGTAATTAAAAAACACAGGAATATATTGAACTATGCCAAATACTAAAGTATGTCCCATCTGCAAATCATACAATGGTTGGTTCAGAGGAAACTTTCTGTTATTAACTGACTTATTCCATTCGCTAACAGGTATCATAGCAACCTATGTACCAGTCACCGATAGGACCACAGCAACAAATCAGACATCATTATTATTAATAGCAAATCGTAACAACAGTTGTGAAATATTTGTTCAAGATAAATAATCTTCCATCATTGTGTTTTCACCTTTATACATTTAATGTACTCAGATGTGCAAACTAAATAATTCCAAATGTCATGAAAAAATTGAAAAAACACTTTTATCTAATATCCTCAGCAAATCTGGCAATCTGTGTGGAAATATGTTGCAACACGGTGTTGTTGAAGTCAGAGAATGTGAGTATTTAACTAATAGAGTTTGGGAGTCTGGTGGTCCCATGTGCCTGGATCCCTCTACATCCTAAATGGCACCCTATTCCCTACATAGTGCCTATGAGCCCTGGTCAAAAGTAGTGCACTATATAGGGGATATGGTGCCATTTAGGATGCAGTGTCTCCAATGGAGGCTTTGCCGTTAATCCACATGGGCCATCTCTCACTGCTGGATCATAACTGAGATGTTATTAGCTAGATGCTTTCCATGTGTTAGTGTTAAAATGAAGACTGTATTTTCTATTTCAGCAGCTTGATGTAGATGTGTTAGTCTATGTTTTCTCTATGATGACGATGGCTAGTGGCCAGTGTGTTTTAAAAATATATAGTGTTTATATTGTAGATTGTCTGTGGAGTTGGAGATCATGTCAATGTTCTTATAATATATTGTTTAGGTGTAATGGAACCAAATATAGACCATCATGTTTTCAAGAGGATTTTTGTATTTGTATTTGTATTGCCAAGGCAGCAGCTACACTTCCTGGGGTCCAAACACATTAAGGCACTTACATTACATATAAAACACAAGATGTGTACAGTTGTGTGTTGTATCGTGTTGAATGAAATGGATATGATGCTGGATTTACTGTATGAATGGATGGCGACTGACAATGCTGTTGCTACTAAAAGCAGTGTATTGTGTACATGTATGCGCTGCTCAAACATTGAGGTTGAAACCCTTTTGTTTGTGTGCATGAGTATATGTGTGTGTGCGTGTGTGTTGACATAACATCTTACTTTATGTTCCCGACACACTATAATTCCTCATAGGTGCTTATTATGTACAGTACAACCAGCAGGACTAGATAAGAAGAACTGGTTCTCTGTCCTCCATGATGGTCATACATCAATCACTCCCTCAACATCCCTTTATACAGTGCCTTCAGAAAGTATTCACACCCCTTGACTTTTTCCACAGTTTGTTGTGATACTGCCTGAATTGAAAATGAATTTAATTTAGATTGTTTTGTCACTGGCCTACACACAATACCCCATAATGTCAAAGTGGAATTATGTTTTTTGACATTTTTACAAATTAATAAAAAATGAAAAGCTGAAATGTCTTGAGTCTAAGTGTTCAACCCCTTTGTTATGGCAAGCCTAAATAAGTCACATAATAAGTTGCATAGACTCTGTGTGGAATAATAGTGTTTAACATGATTTTTGAATGACTACCTCATCTCTGTACCCCACACATACAATTATCTGTAAGGTCCCTCAGTCGAGCAGTGAATTTCAAACACAGATTCAACCACAAAGACCAGGGAGGTTTTCCAATGCCTCGCAAAGAAAGGCACCTATTGGTAGGTGGGCAATTTTTATAAACAGACATTGAATATTCCTTTGAGCATGGAGAAGTTATTAATTACACTTTGCATGGTGTATCAATACACCCAGTCACTACAAAGATACAGGCGTCCTTCCTAACTCGGTTGCCGGAGAGGAAGGAAACCGCTCAGGGATTTCACCATGAGGCCAATGGTGACTTTAAAACCGTTACAGAGTTTAATGGCTGTGATAGGAGAAAACTGGGGATGGATCAACAACATTGTAGTTACTCCACAATACTAACCTAAATGACAGAGTGAAAAGAAGGAAGCTTGTACAGAAATGTTTTTTTTTTTCAAAATATGCACCCTGTTTGCAACAAGGCACTAAAGTAATACAGCAAAATATTTGGCAAAGTGTTATGTTTGGGACAAATCCAATAAAACATATTACTGAGTACCATTCTCCATATTTTCAAGCATTGTGGTGGCTGCATCATGTTATTGGGTATGCTTGTAATCGTTAAGGACTGGGGAGTTTTTCAGGATAAAAAAGAAACAGAATGGAGCTAAGCACAGGCAAATTCCTAGAGGAAAACCTGGTTCAGTCTGCTTAACTACCAGACACTGGGATATGAATTCACCTTACCAACAGGACAATAACCTAAAACACATGGCCAAATCTACACTGGAGTTGCTTACCAAAAAGATTGTGAATGTTTCTGAGTGGGAGAGTTACAGTTTTGACTTAAATCTACTTGAAAATCGATGACAAGACCTGAAAATGGTTGTCTAGCAATGATAAGCAACCAATTTGACAGAGCTTGAAGAATTTAAAAAAAATAATAATGGGCAAATGTTGCACAATCCAGGTGTGGATAGCTTGTAGAGACTTGGCCAGAAAGACTCACAAAAAAAACAGACAGTGAATATTCATTTTGAGCATGGAGAAGTTATTAATCACTGCTAAAGATGATTCTACAAAGTATTGACTCTTGGTTGTGAATACTTATGTAAATTAGATATTTCTGTATTGTTTAAAAAATTTACTTTGTCATTATGGGGTATTGTGTGTAGATGGGTGAGAAAAATAATCAATTTAAATACTTTTTAATTCAGGTTGTAACATAACAAAATGTGGAATAAGTCAAGCAGTATGAATACTTTCTGAAGGCACTGTAACCCAGAGAATTCAGGGAGGCCTGGCCATCTCCTCCACTCAAATATGTACTAATGTTAGACCAGCACACCAAGCAGGGAGGCCTGACCATCTCCTCCACTCAAATATGTACTAATGTTAGACCAAAACACCAAGCAAGGGGGTGTAGTGGGCGAGAAGCGACCAAAGTTATTTTGGTCTGGTATGCGGTGTCTGGTTAAGGGGATGGCTGAGACGAGGCCAACCGTTGGGATGTGGCTAAGTCTCGTTTTAATGGAGAGCTTAGGGATAGACTGCACTAAGGAGACCTCAATACCGCTCCAGATTGGAGGATGTAGCTGTCTTGCTCTTATGGTTGTTGTCAAATACACAAATAGATCTGGTATCAGGCTAACATTTTCATTTTCATTGCATTAAATAAAATAAAATAAAATAATATTAGTCACATGCGCCGAATACAACAGGTGGAGACCTTACAGTGAAATGCTTACTTACAAGCCCTTAACCAACAATGCCATTTTAAGAAAAGTAAGTGTTAAGTAGAAAATTGATACGTAATAATTAAAGAGCAGCAGTAAAATAACAGTAGCGAGGCTATATACAGGGGGTACCGGTACAGAGTCAATGTGCGGGGGCACAGGTTAGTTGAGGTAATTGAGGTAATATGTACATGTGGGTAGAGGTAAAGTGACTATGCATAGATAATAAACAGAGAGTAGCAGCAGCGTAAAAAGAGGGGGGTGGGGGGGACAATGCAAATAGTCCAGGTAGCCATTTGATTAGCTGTTCAGGAGTCTTATGGCTTGGTGGTAGAAGCTGTTAAGAAGCCTTTTGGACGTAGACTTGGCGCTCCTGTACCGCTTGCCGGGCGGTAACAGAGAGAACAGTCTATGACTAGGGTGGCTGGAGTCTTTGGCTATTTTTAGGGCCTTCCTCTGACACCGCCTGGTATAGAGGTCCTGGATGGCAGGAAGCTTGGCCACAGTGATGTACTGGGCAGTACGCGCTACCCTCTGTAGCGCCTTGTGGTCGGAGTCCAAGCAGTTGCCATACCAGGTGGTGATGCAACCAGTCAGGATGCTCTCGATGGTGCAGCTGTAGAACTTTTTGAGGATCTGAGGACCCATGCCAAATCTTTTCAGTCTCCTGAGGAGGAATAGGCTTTGTCGTGCCCTCTTCACAACTGTCTTGGTGTGTTTGGACCATGATAGTTTGTTGGTGATGTGGACACCAAGGAACTTGAAGCTCTCAACCTGCTCCACTATAGCCCCGTCGATGAGAATGGGGGTGTGCTCGGTCCTCCTTTTCCTGTAGTCCACAATCATCTCCTTTGTCTTGATCACGTTGAAGGAGAGGTTGTTAACCTGGCATCACCTCCTCCCTATATGCTGTCTCATCGTTGTCGGTGATCAGGCCTACTACTGTTGTGTCGTCGGCAAACTTAATGATGATGTTGGAGTCGTGCTTGGCCTTGCGGTCATTGGTGAACAGGGAGCACAGGAGGGGACTGAGCACGCACCCCTGAGGCGCCCCCGTGTTGAGGATCAGCGTGGCAGATGTGTTGTTACCTACCCTTACCACCTGGGGGCGGCCCATCAGGAAGTCCAGGATCCAGTTGCAGAGGGAGGTGTTTAGTCCCAGGATCCTTAGCTTGGTGATGAGCTTTGAGGGCGCTATGGTGTTGAACGCTGAGCTGTAGTCAATGAATAGCATTCTCACGTAGGTGTTCCTCTTGTCCAGGTGGGAAAGAGCAGTGTGGAGTGCAATAGAGATTACGTTATCTGTGGATCTGTTGGGGCGGTATGCAAATTGGAGTGGGTCTAAGGTTTGTGGGATTAGGTCTCTCTTTTCTAAAGCAACTTTCAGTAGTTCCCAGCTCATAGTTTTCATGAAAATGGCCGGTTTGTTTTGGCCTATGGAAGATTGATTCTCTAGTGCTGCCGTTGTTTGACAAACACTAAGCAACTCAGACCACAAGTTACAGGAAGGAGGGAATCCCTATACCACTGAGAGATTGACAGTT
Organism: Coregonus lavaretus; assembly: GCF_964263955.1. Lineage (NCBI taxonomy): Eukaryota > Metazoa > Chordata > Actinopteri > Salmoniformes > Salmonidae > Coregonus > Coregonus lavaretus. The sequence goes on from NW_028162593.1 coordinate 406,236, forward strand.
GGCTTGGCTGGACGTGCGTGTTTTTCCTTCCTCCCTTAGCTTGAATAATTGATATTGAATTGATTTAAACTCATCCGATAAGTACTGCTTAGCTTTTTCAGCAGGGCACTTGGCTTTGGACGGTTAGTGGAAAAGTGTACACCAGGAAAAGTGGACACAACGTATATTTTTTTACTCCCTATAATTATTGTCTGCTGTTTTTCTACCTCAGTCAGCACTATACTAAAGCTTACATCCTCAAAAGCGACGGAAGGATGGATGCTGTAACATTTGAGACCACAGAAGAGGAGAGGAAGATTGTTTTTCACCGTGATTTACTGTATATCATCTTAAAGCCAAAATCCTGAGGCTGTGTTTCAACGTAAACAACAACCTTATATTTTGGGTCAGGATGGGCTAAGACAGTTGTAGGTCTACTAAGCTCATGAGGCATGTATAAGTCATATTCTTTCAGGATATTCTATTTAAGAAAGAAACAATAAGTATATCATTAATTGAAATGACCATTGAACAGGCTGAAAAATCCCGGATTGTTCCTTTAACACACAAGCAATATACACTACAATCTTCCTCCCTCACAGTGCACTGCACATAAATGCACTAATAGGCTACTTAGGCTTCAAACATACGGTATGGGATAACTAGCTATCTTGATGAACGTGGACATTGTATAAAGGTTTAAATGTCAAGCTGTTTCCTATTCAATTCCCTTTGAATGGCCTTCTGGGAAATCTACAGAAGGCTTCTGGGAACTGCAATGTGTGTGATCGGGCCTCCTCATAAACACGAGTTAGTATGGAGCCAGTAAGGACTCTGTCACTGATGTGTGTTGTTATTTGATGTATGCCTTAAAGGGACATTAAGCAGTTGCTACATCAATTTGTGGACTTAAAAATTAATGATAGTGAGCTCCAAAAGTATTGGGACAATGACACATGTTTTGTTGATTTGGCTCCGTACTCCATCACTTTGAATTTGAAATGATACAATGACTGTGATGTTAAAGTGCAGACTGTCAGCTTTAATTTGAGGGTATTTTCATCCATATTGGGTAAACCGTCTAGAAATTACAGCACTTTTTGTACATATTCCCCCCATTTTAGGGGACCAAAAGCATTTGGACAAAATTACTTATGTGTATTAAAGTAGTAAAAATTAAGTATTTGGTCCCATATTCATAGCATGCAATGACTACATCAAGATTTTGACAAATTTGTTGGATGCATTTGCTGTTTGTTTTGGTTGTGTTTCAGACTATTTTGTGCTCAATAGAAATGAATGGTAAATAATGTATTGTGTCATTTTAGAGTCACTTTTATTGTCAATAAGAATATAATGTTTCTAAACACTTCTACATTAATGTGGATGTTACCATGGTTACAGATCATCCTGAATGAATCGTGAATAATGAGTGAGACTGTTACAGAGGCATAAATATCACACCCCCCCCCCAAAATGCTAACCTCCTCTGTTATTGTAATGGTGAGAGGTTAACATGTCTTGGGGGACTATCCGTAATCGTGGTAGCATCCACATCAACATAGAAGTGTTTAGAAACATACCATCAGAACCTAAATATAAGCTTGTTTTACTCAAAAGTTTGTAAACAAAGAAAATTTTAACAAACACTATATAGCCTCAAAACATGGTTACAACTATGATGTTGATATCATGGATGGTCAGTCCTTGCATCCATAGCTCTGCCAATGAATTTGAGAGTGGTAACATTTCTCCAGCCCCATCCCTCAGCTTTTTACTAAAATGGGGGCGGGGAATTAGCTTTGTTATCGTTTCTACTGCTGATTGCTCCTTCAAGGGCTTATCAGAGTCCAAAACGTGTACGCGTCCACACAGCAGTGCTCTAGAATATTGAATCGTTGGCTTTCATACTTTTGGAATTCTCATCGCTGCTCAAGCAATTTCTCCAGCTGTCAACACATTGAAATGAATAGAGGACGCGTACGCGGAGACGAGTTGGTTGGGAATTTTGGGGAGGTGCGCGTTTTGGCTGACGGTGGTCTCAGAGCCGCATAACTATGTCACAATGGGACGCCTGGGACTATCGCGGCTCTGCGTCTGTCGACTCTGAATTACGCTTTAGTGCCTGTGTTGTAGTAGTTTGCTGGTCAGTAAGCCTAGATAATGAGATAGTTTAGGGGTACATGTATCTTGTCGTGATAGGAATACGTTTGGAAAGTAGTGGAATAGTCTATCCCATAGACTGTCCTGCCACTTTGTGTGTCACTGCTAGCTCAGTGTGAAGTCAGCTAGTCCGCCATTCTCATGGTAATGTAGGTCATTCCCGTTGCCTCCTTTTGTCCAGCCACAGTTAACAAATTGACCTGACTACAGCTGTTTGACAACACTAAAGAGATATTAACTAACCACAACTCACTGTCATCATTTCACTCTGCATCAATCCACGTAGACATTGTGGGTGATTTTTGGGCAAGTGTCTTGTCATTATGTAGACAAGCTCAATTAGTCTGTGGACTCTCCTCTCCTCTTTTTTCTCTGTTCTGTTCTCTTTATTTCTTCTCTCCTCTCCTTCTCTATCCTCTTCACTGGCATACTGTCCCTCAACAATTGTACAGGCAATTAACATTCGCTAATAGCATTTCTTGGCTTCCGTTCAAAATGATGAAGTGTTAACTATATCTAAACACGTTAAGCCTTGAGGGAGAAGTGTTTGCAAGCTTTCCTGAGGTTCCATGGCTTACTCATGCTTGGTCTGACTGTGTCCCAAATGGAACCCTATTCCCTATAGAGTGCGCTATTTTTGACCAGACCCCATAGCACTTTACAGGGAATTGGGTGCCAGTTGGGATACAGAATACTACTTCAACTGCTTTCGTGTTTGGGTCCTTCTCTGGAACGTTCTTTTGTTAGGGGAAGATTCCTTCGCTTTGAGAATGCTACTCGAGCTATTTGAACCTCAGTCAAGGAAAGTAGTGGATGTTTTATAAGGGGAGGGAAGGGGGTTTTAGGGAGGGTTAGAGGACAGGGGTAAGGGAGGATGTTTATAAGGGGAGGGAAGGGGGTTTTAGGGAGGGTTAGAGGACAGGGGTAAGGGAGGATGTTTATAAGGGGAGGGAAGGGGGTTTTAGGGAGGGTTAGAGGACAGGGGTAAGGGAGGATGTTTATAAGGGGAGGGAAGGGGGTTTTAGGGAGGGTTAGAGGACAGGGGTAAGGGAGGATGTTTATAAGGGGAGGGAAGGGGGTTTTAGGGAGGGTTAGAGGGCAGGGGTAAGGGAGGATGTTTTATAAGGGGAGGGAAGGGGGTTTTAGGGAGGGTTAGAGGACAGGGGTAAGGGAGGATGTTTATAAGGGGAGGGAAGGGGGTTTTAGGGAGGGTTAGAGGGCAGGGGTAAGGGAGGATGTTTTATAAGGGGAGGGAAGGGGGTTTTAGGGAGGGTTAGAGGGCAGGGGTAAGGGAGGATGTTTATAAGGGGAGGGAAGGGGGTTTTAGGGAGGGTTAGAGGGCAGGGGTAAGGGAGGATGTTTTATAAGGGGAGGGAAGGGGGTTTTAGGGAGGGTTAGAGGACAGGGGTAAGGGAGGATGTTTATAAGGGGAGGGAAGGGGGTTTTAGGGAGGGTTAGAGGGCAGGGGTAAGGGAGGATGTTTATAAGGGGAGGGAAGGGGGTTTTAGGGAGGGTTAGAGGGCAGGGGTAATGGAGGATGTTTATAAGGGGAGGGAAGGGGGTTTTAGGGAGGGTTAGAGGGCAGGGGTAAGGGAGGATGTTTTATAAGGGGAGGGAAGGGGGTTTTAGGGAGGGTTAGAGGGCAGGGGTAAGGGAGGATGTTTTATAAGGGGAGGGAAGGGGGTTTTAGGGAGGGTTAGAGGGCAGGGGTAAGGGAGGATGTTTTATAAGGGGAGGGAAGGGGGTTTTAGGGAGGGTTAGAGGACAGGGGTAAGGGAGGATGTTTATAAGGGGAGGGAAGGGGGTTTTAGGGAGGGTTAGAGGACAGGGGTAAGGGAGGATGTTTATAAGGGGAGGGAAGGGGGTTTTAGGGGGGGTTAGAGGACAGGGGTAAGGGAGGATGTTTATAAGGGGAGGGAAGGGGGTTTTAGGGAGGGTTAGAGGACAGGGGTAAGGGAGGATGTTTATAAGGGGAGGGAAGGGGGTTTTAGGGAGGGTTAGAGGACAGGGGTAAGGGAGGATGTTTTATAAGGGGAGGGAAGGGGGTTTTAGGGAGGGTTAGAGGGCAGGGGTAAGGGAGGATGTTTTATAAGGGGAGGGAAGGGGGTTTTAGGGAGGGTTAGAGGGCAGGGGTAAGGGAGGATGTTTTATAAGGGGAGGGAAGGGGGTTTTAGGGAGGGTTAGAGGACAGGGGTAAGGGAGGATGTTTATAAGGGGAGGGAAGGGGGTTTTAGGGAGGGTTAGAGGACAGGGGTAAGGGAGGATGTTTATAAGGGGAGGGAAGGGGGTTTTAGGGAGGGTTAGAGGGCAGGGGTAAGGGAGGATGTTTATAAGGGGAGGGAAGGGGGTTTTAGGGAGGGTTAGAGGGCAGGGGTAAGGGAGGATGTTTATAAGGGGAGGGAAGGGGGTTTTAGGGAGGGTTAGAGGACAGGGGTAAGGGAGGATGTTTATAAGGGGAGGGAAGGGGGTTTTAGGGAGGGTTAGAGGGCAGGGGTAAGGGAGGATGTTTATAAGGGGAGGGAAGGGGGTTTTAGGGAGGGTTAGAGGGCAGGGGTAAGGGAGGATGTTTATAAGGGGAGGGAAGGGGGTTTTAGGGAGGGTTAGAGGGCAGGGGTAAGGGAGGATGTTTTATAAGGGGAGGGAAGGGGGTTTTAGGGATGGTTAGAGGGCAGGGGTAAGGGAGGATGTTTTATAAGGGGAGGGAAGGGGGTTTTAGGGAGGGTTAGAGGACAGGGGTAAGGGAGGGGTCCTCGATTGTCCGCGCTGTTGAAAGCAGCTGTGTGCTTTTTGTGCTCGGCCACTGCTCCATTGTTCAAACCTGCCATCCCAGAGGGAGCGATGAATACGGGATAGAGAGGGAGGGAAAGAGAGAAAGAGAGAGAGGGTCTTAACAAGTGAAAGGAGAGCAAACTTTTTAAAAGTGAAGAAATAAAGCCCTCTCCCTTTCTACCTCAAGAATACGCCTATAAGAAGACATTTGAAAAGGAGAGAGAGAGCGAGAACTCTGTATGTTCTTGCCTTGAGAGAATTCAAATCAGTGTCTCTCACCCCTCCCCCTCTCCCCCCTCCATTCAAAAGCCTTCCTTCTCCCTGCAGGCTGCTTTCCCCGGAGCCCTGAAGAGATAGTTGTGTTCTATTGCTTTCCCCCTCTGCACGGAATAAGATAAGACAAGATCCTGGTTAGAAAGAAAAAGGAGAGAAAGAGAGGGAACGGGAGAGTGCAGCCACTCGGTGCAGCAATAGGTCCTCTCCTCTGCACACTGCACACTCACTGTCACAATGGGAGAGGCGTGAGTTGGAGAGAAAAAGAGAGAGAGAGCGAGGAAGGTGCGGACGGAGGAGAGTAATAGTGGACTGCAGGGGGATCCTGACTCATTCACTCTGAAGGGAAGGAAGGAAAGGATTTGCTGCTAATCTTTCCATTGGCTGTCTCTCTCAGGTCAGTAGTACAGTACTATACATTATGTGTGTGTGTGTGTGTATTCCTCTGGTTTATGTGTGTATTCTCAGTCAGACAGGCTATAACAGCTACACCACTAGTGTGTGTCAACAGGAGTGTTCACAGCTCACTGCAGATAGTGTAGGGTCATCACTAGTTACCAAAGCCACAAAGTCATAATTCTGTCTAAACCCCGCCTATTTCTACAATTGATCGTCTTAAAATATTATTTAAAATCTAACCTGAACCCTAACCTTATGCCTAACCCTAACCTTAAATTAAAACCAAAAAGCAAATTTTTGTTTTCATGATTTTTTTGGATAAAACGGTTGGTTGGAAAGCTTCGATATGTGAAGTTCTATGAATCAGATCAGAGAGGGTTTCCTAGTAACGTTTTTCAAATCTGAAATTATTCAATGGTGTGTAGGTGCCTATAAGCTGATGTAGACAAGCTTCTGGGGCATTGAGCATGACTGGCTTTTGTCTGTTGTTGTTGGGACATGGTCCAAAGTATAAGAAGCTCATATATAGGGAGATGAACTCATTGTTTGGTCAGAACATAATCCTATTTATGCTGCTTTAATGGATGAAATGAGAGTCCATAGGAAATACAATCTATAGGAAAGCTTTGTATTTCCCCCTAAAGAGCAAATACCTTCACAAACACAGTGAAGGATAGACCTGTGAACTGGGAATGGTGTTGATGGGTCTGTGTACAACAGAGGTGCCGCCCATCCTCAAGTGTCAACATGCTTAGTGTGTGGGTGTGGGTGTGTGTGGCCTTGTGGGTAGCTTTGGGGTGTGTGCCAGATTGATAACAACACACATCTATCTGACCTGCATGAGTTATGCACTGAAGTTGTATAGGTTTAAAAGGTCAAAAGTACCAACAGTCCGTCCCAATACACTCACATCGCTCCCTTCCTAAGCTCCTTCAGGGGTGTGAGAGATTAGTTAGCGAAGCATCTAAGTTTAAGTGGAATTTGTCAAAGAGCATTTCTTGTCCTTTTCATAGGTTTCTGTTTACCCACAAAGTGCTTAAAGGTCCAATGCAGCTTTTTTGATCTCAATATCAAATAATTTCTGGGTAACAATTAAGTACCTTCACTGTGATTGTTAACAATTATAAACTGGGTGGCTTGAGCCCTGGATGCTGATTGGCTAAAAGCCGTGGTATATGAGACCGTATGCCACGGGTATGACAAAACATGTATTTTTACTGCTCTAATTATGTTTGTAACCAGTTTATAATAGCAATAAGGCACCTCTGGGGGTTTGTGGTATATGGCCAATATACCACGGCTAAGGGCGTCGTGCCTACGAATAGCCCTTAGCCGTGGTATATTGGGCATATACCACACCCCCTTGTGTCTTATTGCTAAATTAAAATGGTCAAAAAGAAACAAATAGATTCTTAGCAAAATCTCAAGCAATAATTTTGCTACGACTGTCTGTGAGTGGTCTGAGGGGGGAGGGGGAAACTAGCTGTTATTGGCAGAGAGATCTCTTTCTTGTTGGTCTATTAACTAATTTACTGCCTGGTGATGCCACCAGGTAGGCCAAAACCCCTTCCCACCAAAACAGGCTGAAATTTCAAACAACTCTTACACTAAAACGGCATTATCACCATTTTCACAATTTCACAGTATTATGGAAATATATATAAAACACAGGAAAATCATGTTTTTGACTGCACTGGGCCTTTAAGTGGGTGATTTAGATGGGGTGAAGTTAAAGTAACACACACACACAAAAACCCAATCGCTCTTTTCTTCTACTGGGTGTTGTTTGTTGAGGATCCACCATATTTCATGGTTAGATAACGATCTGAGAAAACTACTGTGCTGCTTCACATGATTGGGTTTGGTGTGTGTGTGTGAGAGTGAGTGTGTGTGTGTGTGGGTACAGGATAGATGGGTAAAGTATGGTTCTAAAGGCATTAAAGATATTCTCCGGTACTTTTGTATACCTTAGTTCAGCCAGTAGTTCAGAAAGTAGCGCTCACAAGCCAAAATTGGTCCACGAAAAGTGTGTACTACGTCACAAATGTGCAAATATGTGCACCACATCATTGCTCTCTCTCACTCTACTGTGTGTGCGTCTTGCTAGCTGTCACTCAAATGGGCTGCTGAAGCTCATTGGCTGAAACTCGAATTGCTTGGGGTCTGGCCCACGTGGGGGTAAATGTAGGGAAAATAGCGCCGCACAGCTTCCAGAAAACAGTCGCTTTCAAACTAGAGATTTTGTGGCTAATTGAGGTAAGACAGTAATTCTCCTCATAGATGATGCATGTATGAACTACACATTGACACATCCAGCCCAAAACGGGAGGTTTACAAAATACTTACTAGTCACCAAAGTACCGAAGCATGTCTTTAAGTGTCAACCATCAGTCATAGATACACTACATGACCAAAAGTATGTGGACACCTGCTTGTCGAACATCTCAATCCAAAATCATGGGCATTAATATGGAGTTGGTCCCCTTTTGCTTCTATAACAGCATCCACTCTTCTGGGAAGGCTTTCCACTAGATGTTGGAACGTTGCTGCGTGGACTTGCTTCCATTCAGCCACAAGCACATTAGTGAGGTCAGGCACTGATGTTGGGCGATTAGGCCTGGCTCGCAGTCGACGTTCCAATTCATCCCAAAGGTGTTCGATGGGGTTGAGGTCAGGGCTCTGTGCAGGCCAGTCAAGTTCTTCCACACCGATCTCGACAAACCATTTCTGTATGGACCTGTCACGCCCTGGCTCTGGGACTCTGTTATGTTGAGCCAGGTTGTGTTGTTTCAATGTGTTTTGTGTGCTAGGGTTATTATCTAGTTCATTTGGTTCTATGTTGGCCGGTGTGGTTCTCAATCAGAGGCAACGTGTATCAGCTGTTGCTTGTTGTCTCTGATTGGGAACCATACTTAGGCAGCCTGTTTTCCACAGTGTGTTGTGGGATCTTGTTCCGTTTGGTTTGTGTAACCGTAGGACTTCACGTTTCGTATCGTTTGTTGTTTTGTGGTGTTCTCAACAAAATAAAGTATGTTCACATTCCACGCTGCACATTGGTCCACTTCCTCCGACGAGCGTGACAGAAGATCCCACCATAACTGGACCAAGCAGCGTGTCCAGGAGCCAACGCCAGAGGTGACTCTGGATGTCCACTTCGACTGGGTCAAGCATCGTGAGGAGAAGAGAGGCTGGACTTTGGAGCAGAGGAGCGAGAGTCTGGCGAGAGCCATGGAGGCCTGGCCCACGGGGAGGAGAGACGCCCAGAAATTTTTTAGGGGGGGGCTCACGCCGTGGACGACGGGGCAGCAGGAGGCCGGGATAGAGTGGTTCAGCGGGTTGGCAAAGGAGGCCGCCAGGTTACGGGAGTCACTGGTCACCAGGGGGAAGGAGAATGTAGAGGCACGGCGAGAGGTACTGGGGTGTGTTGCCAGTCCGGTCCGGCCCGTTCCTGATCCCCGCGTAGGGCCAGTGGTGTGTGTCCCCAGTACGGTCTGGCTTGTTCCTGTCCCTCGCACTGAGCCTGTGGTGCGCGTCGCCAGCCCGGTCCGGCATGTTCCTGCCCCTCGCACCAAGCCTGTGGTGCGCGTCGTCAGCCCGGTCCGGCCTGTTCCTGCTCCCCGCACCAGCCAGTGGTGCGCTTCGTCAGCCCGGTTCGGCCCGTCCCTGCTCCCCGCACCAAGCCAGTGGTGCGCTTCGTCAGCCCGGTTCGGCCCGTCCCTGCTCCCCGCACCAAGACAATGGTGCGCGTCGTCAGCCCGGTCCGGCCTGTTCCTGCTCCCCGCACCAAGCCAGTGGTGCGCTTCGTCAGCCCGGTTCGGCCCATCCCTGCTCCCCGCACCAAGCCAGTGGTGCGCTTCGTCAGCCCGGTTCGACCCATCCCTGCTCCCCGCACCAAGCCAATGGTGCGCGTCGTCAGCCCGGTCTGGCCCGTCCCTGCTCCCCGCACCAAGCCTGTGGTGCGTGTCGTCAGTCCGGCACAGCCCGTGCCTGTTCCACCGGTGCCTGGTCCGGCACCGGTCAGCTGCTCCACTCCGGAGCTAGAGCAATCCACTCCACCAGTGTTCAGTCCAGCTCCGGCCAGCAGGGCCAGACCGGACCAGGGGCGCTTTGGGGGGTTTGTTGGAGGGTGGGGGTCAAGCCCGGAGCCGGAACCGCCTCCGAGGAGGAATGCCCACCCGGCCCTCCCCTGTTCGGTTTATGTTTGGCGCGCGCCTTTGGGGGGGGGGGTACTGTCACGCCCTTGCTCTGGGACTCTGTTATGTTGAGCCAGGGTGTGTTGTTTCTATGTGTTTTGTGTGCTAGGGTTATTATCTAGTTCATTTGGTTCTATGTTGGCCGGTGTGGTTCTCAATCAGAGGCAACGTGTATCAGCTGTTGCTTGTTGTCTCTGATTGGGAGCCATACTTAGGCAGCCTGTTTTCCACAGTGTGTTGTGGGATCTTGTTCCGTTTGGTTTGTGTAACCGTAGGACTTCACGTTTCGTATCGTTTGTTGTTTTGTTCGTGTGATCAAAAAAATAAAAGTATGTTCGCATTCCACGCTGCGCCTTGGTCCTCTGTGTATGACGATCGTGACAGGACCTCGCTTTGTGCACGGGGGCATTGTCATGCTGAAACCGGAAAGGGCCTTCCCCAATCTGTTGCCACAAAGTTGGAAGCACAGAATCGTTTAGAATGTCATTGTATGCTGTAGCGTTAAGATTTCCCTTCACTGGAACTAAGGGGCCTAGCCCAAACCATGAAAAACAGGCCCAGACCATTATTCCTCCTCCACCAAACATTACAGTTGGCACTATGCATTGGGGCAGGTAGCGTTGTCCTGGCATCCGCCAAACCGCCATCCGTCGGAGTACCAGATGGTGAAGCGTGATTCATCACTCCAGAGAACGTGTTTCCACTGCTTCAGAGTCCAATGGCGGCGACCTTTACACCACTCCAGCCGACGCTTGGCATTTCGCATGGTGAATGTCACTGAGCTCTTCAGTAAGGCCATTCTAATGTTTGTCTATGAAGATTGCATGGCTGTGTGCTCGATTTTATACACCTGTCAGCAACGGGTGTGGCTGAAATAGCCAAATCCACTAATTTGAAGGGGTGTCCACATACTTTTGTATATATAGTGTATATTAAGGTTGGATTATTTGGGGTTATTATGATGGGAAGTTATTTCAACTGATTCTAGAGGCATGGTCACTGGTTAGTTGGTATTACTGAGGTAGATAACTGGAGAGTTGCTCTGTTGAATGATTTATTCATGTAATTATATCCTTATTAAGAAGAGAGGTAGCACTCAGTGTCCGAGACGAGACAACATTGTGAGGCATATATAGATTTTGTTCAAGGTCCAAGAGGACAGAAATAGTTTGATTGTCAGTGCGACTGTGATCTTTTGACAAGCCTATCAAGTCTGAGACACCATAACAGACATGCTGTCAAGAGGAATCAGGTGTTCTTGTCAAGTACCTCGGTGTCTCGTCTGAAATGACTGAGCTTGATTGGTTTGTTTCTCTGAGACACCTGCGCTTCATCAGGGCAGTGCATACACACACACACACACACACACACACACACACACACACACATGTACATACAAACCTACACAGACATATACACACGTACACAGACAAACACCGATTGCTGCCCACCCCTTCCCTCAACCCCACACTCACCACTTGTATGAAAGTGAAGGGGTGTACCAGAATAGAATATAACTCGGCCTATTTTATCCACTAGCAGAGGTAAGCAGTCACCAAACACAATCTCTCGATACATTGCTCCCATCTATGCCAGTACAGTACAGGCAGTGACTCTGTCCTTGACAAAGGCAGGTCTGAATAGATACTGCACATTTTAGTTACGGTACAGGCTACATAATACAGCTCAATAGCTATTAATGGGCAGTGCTGGGATTCAGAGGTCACTGTAGTGTTCAAAAGCAGGTTTTTGCCGATGCGGTGAAAGATATTGGTTTGGAGTCATGAGAGGTAAAGGGAGTCAAGATGACACCCCAGACTCCGTTTACGGTTGGTGTGATTGTGAGGTCTACATGTCCCTTAGTAATCAACTCAATGCCAATGCAGCTATGTATGAGAAGAGTCCCCTTCATAACCCAACTAGGACGGCAGTGAGAAGTTACACTATGTAATGATTCTGATGTACAGCTAGTGGATACGGAATGTGTGTTGGATCTGAACCATAGCTCTGTGAGGAAACGCAATGCTGACCAATGGACCTCGTCTTGACCAGAACGGTCTACAAAAGGATTGGACAGAGTTAGACCTCCACAGAGTTCATTCTGTGACTTGCACCTGTGAGGCGGGTGCGGTCGGTTGACTTGCGGTTAAGGTCCCTCAGGAGTAGCCGGTGGTCAGAGGGAAAACTAACCTCCCTGCCAGGAGACTGTCACAAAAACAGCCAGTCCAGACCAGACCAGCCAGGCACACCCACTGCTGTGTGTAAATCTAACTGACATCTCACTGAGAGGAGAGAGAGCAAGACTCCTGTTGACTGCATCAGAACCAGACCTGGGTCCAACCAGTATATACTGTATACTTTCAAATACTTTGAGAATTTGCTTTAGCCTGACCTGGAGTGCCAAATGGGCGGGTTTTAAAATGAAATCATCAAAAGAAATGTCACATGCGCCGAATACAACAGGTATAGGCCTTACCGCGAAATGCTTACTTACAAGCCCTTAACCAACAATGCAGTTTTAACAAATTAGAGTTAAGAAAAGATTTACTAAATAAACTAAAGTAAATAAAGTTACACAATAAAATAACATGGGGCTATTCCATTGGTTCAAGTGCGCCAGGCAAGCGCAATCAAAACCCAGCCAAATTATTTGAAAGCGACAAATACCATTTAAACCCAGATCAGTGAAGTGCTTTCTGCCAAAGAGAAGCCATTCCTCCTCCTTCTATTTCAAGTTTCTGACATGGGAACAGTCTGAGGTTCCCAGAAACATCTGTAAAGGGAAACTACCTATGAGTGAATCAGTCTACGACGTCAACAGAGGAGTATGTCTGACATCAATGGAGGGGGAAATAGAGGATTAGTTTACTAGTCTCAATGGGGACATCCGCTAGTTAATGTACGCACGCAAGCACGCACGTACACACACCGGGGATATCAGACTAAACTAACCCCATTTACCAGAATCAAAACAAACATCACCATAGCCACTCACAGCTTTATCATCAAGAATCCAATGTATTCAGAATATGTTTCTATACCCACATAACTTTCCAGTGAACAAATACGAGGTATAAGTTTGAATGTGAACCATATGAGGAGTTGAGAACACCTGGGTCCCGGCCCAAAGTCACCTGTCCTATTGTCACAACTCACTCTTTAGCCTCTCTGGGTGGATGGAGGGCCCTGTCTGTCCAAATACGTTTGGGTTAGTTTAGTGTAGAACTGCTAAATACTCTTATCATATACTCAATTGAAAATGTGCAGGAAAATGTTGTGTCTTCGACCGTCCAGATCTTGACGTGACATCTCCCTACCTTTCTCTCCAAATGCTTCCCCAAAACAAACCGTTTACGCTATGGAGTTGATGGCTTTACATACAAAGACACACGCACATGCACACACATAACCACACACCACAATATACAGTGTGTGTGTATTTTTTTCTTGACAGCAAAATGAAGTACAGCTGACATGGACAGCTGGTAGCCATGCTGTTGAGTGACATAATCACAGACCAGCCAGCCAGCTGATTTAACACACACACACACACACACACACACACACACACACTGTGACGGCCCTGAATATTTCTGAACCGTCTCAAGGCTTCTCCTTCTAATAGGGCGCTTCCCCTTTAATTCCCCATTAAATAGCCAGCATCAGCTGCGCAAAAGAGAAGTTGTGATTGAGACCTGAAGGAGGATGTGTACTACCTTCAGTTCATGAAGCTTCGCCATGACGTTTGTTTGGTTGCCTTACAGTGTGTTTTGTGGCCTTAAAGCGAGTTTACCCAGGATTGGATCCACTCTGTGCGCTGTGGACTACAACTCTCCGTTGGTTTTCGTGGCCTTTCCTCCGTTGGAGGGCTGTTGGCGGATTGTCTGACTGACCGACTGACTACAACTTTTTGTATACGGTATTTCCTTTGTTTGGGGGTGATGTATACTGTGATTTATGTAGTTGTGAGGACGTATTATTCTTTGGGTAGTCTTTGATACGCTTTATAGTTGTGTTGCAAAATAAGTGTTATTTTGAGGGTATGAATATACTGGGTTTATGCTACGGACAAGCGTTGCGGGACTAAGGGCACTTGAGCCACGGAACTTATTTACCGGGCTGGACTCTTTTTATGCCCGAGGTACAGGACATTTCTAAATGAACATAAGTGCATTGATTTGTTATATTGTTGTGTGTGGGTGGGTGTGATCATTTATGTTGTGAATACAACCAAGCAAAAGAATACACTTGTTTGAAGTTCTTTCCAAGGTTTTAGGGGTTTATGAAAAGTATATTTCCATCTTGACTTTTACATAAGTCCTTTGTATTGGTGTGACTTGACGGACCAGATGGGACTCATTCCCTCCCGAACTAAAAGGAGAAACCTATGCTTTCTCTGGTAGGCACTACCTACCTGGCACCCCTAATAATACCTCAAGTCAAAACCGTTACATAAAAAATGGCACCCCAGATGGGACCTCAACATTGAGAACTAACCAAAGCAAATCTTTTGAGTGGAATTAAAATAATGGATTCACTACAAGAAAATGAGCTCATCCATATCCTACCTGTCAATGGGAATACACAGGGCCATTCTGACTACCGAGCCAACAATACAGATCATAATGTGAATGGAAATAATGGAGTTGATGTGGGCCAGAGCCCTGGGAATCTAAATGCTCGGTCTGGACCACAGGCCACAGGTCTAACTAGTAACTCACTTATTGACATGGATCTGTGTGAAGGTACTGAGCTAGCCCTCCCTCTGACGCCCAATCTTCCTCCATTGCCTGGTTTATCTCCAGAGGTTGTAGTCTTACAACTTCAAGGTGACATCCTTGATATTCGTAAGACTCAACAACATCTCCAAACTCTAATCCATCATAAATTCAAATGTCTGAGTGTAGAGCAACAACAGAGTGCCATGGAATTCAGAAACTCACTGAGTACTCTAACTCACACTCTGACAGAGCTCAGTGAGAGTGGAAGACAGGAAATTACTGGTGCCATGGACAGGCAGTTTGACTACCAACAAAGCCAACTCACTGCCACTCTCCAGTGGCGCCTGCAACATCATCACACTGAGGTCCTCAAGGACGTCAATTCTGTATTTTCTCCCCTGGTTAACACTGTAGACCACTTGCAGACAGCGCTCTCTAATTGTGTTAAAATGTTGGATGATGTGTCTGTTGACATGGCCTCCATTAGGCACAACTCCTTGCACAGAGCTTCTCTTGTGTCCACTTCTGTTCAGACCACTGAGGGCCAAGCGGGCACCTCAGAACAGCCAAGACAAGGCCATGCTGCAGCCACCCCTTGCAGGATGCAATCCACCATGCATCCTGGTGTTCATTTTCATGGTCCCATAACTCCCTCACCCTCTACTTCCTCAATCCCTCCTAGCTCTTTTGTTCATGGTGATTTGAGTAGACGTCATGTGGGAGCGATGCCCATTAAATTGCAATTTCCCACCTTTGGGAAAAAGGATGACAGTCCTGATCCGCTAATGTATCTGGAAAGATGTCATGACTTTCTTGCCCTCAATCCCCTGGCTGACGAAGAACTCCTTGCCACATTGAGGAATGTGTTGCATGGGACAGCTCGAGACTGGTGGGATGTGGCACGTCTCACCACTACCTCCTGGGCTGACTTTGAGGCCAAGTTTTCCTCTGCATTTCTGTCTGAGGACTACACAGATGAGCTGGCAGACAGAGTCAGGAATCGAGTGCAAAGGGAGAATGAGAATATTCGTGACTTTGCATACGGTTATCACTCCCTGTGCAGAAGGTGGAAACCTGGCATTGAGGAGGAAGAGGTCATTAAGTTGATCTTGAAGAACATCAACCCACTACTAGCCAGTCAACTCAGAGAAAGAGTCACCACTGTCGATGGACTGGTTCGCCTGGGACAGCAGTTCGAGAAGGACAGAGAATGCCAACAGCAATATGAACAGAGAAAGAAACAGACACCCAGACAGTTACCCAAGACAGATCATCAACCACAGCCAGAGTCTCCAGCCAAGACCCCTCCCATGTTCTGTTGGAGATGTAGCCAAAAGGGACATTCTTCAGCTACATGTCCAAGACCGTATCAAGTAAACCCTTCCAGAAACCACAAATTACAACAGGCCAACACCCCTAACACACTTCGCAGGAACGACCATCCTACTCTGGGTGCTTTGACCAGAGCTGAAACCTCAAGAGTCACTGCCTACGCCCCCCCGCCGACATCCCCTTCCTTTCAGTTAATACCACACCAGCTGGTGTTACCCCTGTCCATAGGCCCATGGACAGGAAGAGCCATCCTGGACACCGGGGCATCCTACACACTGCTCAATGAGAAACTGTGGAAGGAGGTTGAAGGTCCAAAATACAACTTGAAGCCGTGGACAGAAGGTCCACTGTATCTGGCTGACGGGGCGGCTAAACGACCACTTGGATGGAGTGAGGTGGAGTTCCGCCTGTGTAACCGCTCCTATATGATTCCTTCGGTTATCCTACAAAACAAGAACCTTGCTTTTCCTGTCGTGTTGGGAATTGATTTCATGTACTTCAGTGGTGTCCAGATTGATATCGCATACAATTGCTACTGGTTTCCAAACAATCCGAGCAAGAAGCATTTCTTCCAATCAGAAGTTACAAAGTTACATGATTGGGGTCTAAATGTGGCAGTCTTCTCTGCCGTTGCTACGGTACCACTAACCCTGGATAATCCTTCTGAGGATCTCCTTTTACAGGCTGTAAGAAGAGCTCAGCTGGAACAGCCAGAGGAGTTAAGGCTGTTGGAACAGCTGCAGAATAATGCTGATGTGTGTACTGTAAAGTTAGGACGCACCGGACTCCTGAAGCACAAAATATTCCTTACACAGGAAATGCCGATCAAGCAAAAGCCATATCGTTTGTCCCCAGCGAAGCTAATCATCCAAAAGGGACTCATTAATGATATGTTGACACAAGATATAATAGAACGTTCCTCCTCTCCCTGGGCTGCTCCTGTTGTCCTCATTCCAAAAAAGACCGGTGGTCTTAGATTTTGTGTGGACTATAGGAAGACCAACAATGTTTCCCAGACGGATGCCTATCCTCTTCCCACCATCCACGAGATCCTGGAGTCATTGTCTGGCGCTGTTGTGTTCACTACCCTTGACCTCAATAGTGGCTATTGGCAGGTTGAGATGGACCAGGAAAGCAAGGACAAGACTGCTTTTGTCTGTGCTGAGGGCTTGTTTTCCTTTAAGGTGATGCCTTTTGGATTAAAGAATGCACCTGCCACTTTCCAAAGACTCATGGAGATTGCGTTAGGTGAGCTCAAAGGGAAGATATGTTTCGTCTACCTGGACGATATAATTATCTACTCCCAGAACAGAGAGCAACACTTTCAAGACCTTCAAGCAGTGTTGGACAAGCTAAGAGAAGCTGGTCTGACAGTGAACATGAAGAAGAGCAACTTCTGCCAAACCTCCCTGAAGTTCCTTGGCCATATTGTGTCTTGTGATGGTATTCATGTGGATCCTGAAAAGACCAAGGCTGTACAAGACTTCCCTGTGCCAACCACACTCAAGGCCCTTCAACGGTTCCTTGGGATGGCTGGATGGTACCATCGGTTTGTGTGGAACTTCTCCCAGGTGGCCGAACCCCTCAACGGGTTGAAGCGAAAAGGAGCGAAATTCCGATGGACGGCAGAGTGCCAGAACTCCTTTGAAACCCTGAAACGACACCTCGTCACCCCTCCCATTTTGGGTCATCCCAACTTTGATTTCCCTTTTGTTGTTTACACTGATGCAAGTGATGTTGGACTTGGTGCTGTCCTAGTCCAACAGACTGGACTTGGTACTGAAGAAGTGCTAGCGTTCGCCAGTCGGACATTGAATGGAGCAGAACGGAACTACTCCACAACCGAGCAAGAGTGCCTTGCAGTTGTCTGGGCTTTGGAAAAGTGGAGGTACTACCTGGAGGGAAGACACTTCACTGTGGTCACTGACCATTCCTCCCTTGTGTGGGTGTTCAAGACCAACAAACCAAGCACCAGGCTCATCAGATGGGCTCTACGGTTGCAAGAGTTCACCTTTGCAGTAGAATACAGGAAAGGAAAATACAACACTGTTCCAGATGCCTTATCCAGAGCTCCTGCTTGTGGTAATGGTGGCCCTCATCTTACATGTGCTACTGTCCTGTCTAGCAGTCGAGACTCACCCAAAACTGACTTTCCCATCTCTGATGAGGTCATTTGGAAAGCCCAACAGGATGATCCCGAAGTACAGGCTTTGTACCAGACTATCCTGGAAGATGAAGAAAAGATGGTCAACCCTACCACAAAGCTGACCATCATTGAAGACAAAGTCTACCGAGTTGTACAACTACCTCACAGAACACTCTACCAAATATACATACCTGAAACTCTACGCCTTCAACTGCTTCAACATTTCCATGAAGACCCATTAGCTGGTCATTTGGGCAGGTTCAAAACCTACAAACGTTTGCAAGCATTACTGTACTGGCCACATCTGAGCATGGATGTGAAATCACATATCCGAAAATGTCAGGTTTGTCAAATGTACAAACCAGAAGGTAGAAAACCTGCTGGCAAGTTGCAGCAAACTGTGGTTACCCGACCTTGGGAAATGTTAGGAGTGGATTTGATGGGTCCATTTCCTAGAAGCTCCAATCAGAATGTGTACATGCTTGTTTTTGTTGATTACTATTCCAAGTGGGTTGAGCTCTTTGCCCTGCGTCAGGCCACAGCGAGGACCGTCTCTAACATCCTTACGAGAGAGATCCTGACTCGCTGGGGAGTGCCTGATTACATTCTGTCTGATCGAGGTTCCCAATTTGTCTCTGATCTCTTTGGAGAGACCTGCCAAAGATGGAACCTGAGACAGAAGTTGACCACAGCCTATCACCCACAGACCAACCTCACTGAGAGAGTAAATCGAACCTTGAAGACAATGGTTGCTTCCTATGTAGGGACCCAGCACAAACACTGGGACAAGCACCTTCACGAGTTTCGATTTGCCCTGAATTCTGCTGTGCAAGAGTCCACTGGAGTCACACCTGCAGAGCTGAACCTAAGTCGTCTCCTCCGAGGACCCTTGGATATGGTGCTACAGCCCCAGCAGCTTACTCCAGACGCTGCTTGCTATGACCAGGTAGACCATCTCCACGACTTGAGAGCTCTTGTCTCAAGGAACATGATCCAGGCTCGACTCAAGCAGAAGAGAAATTATGATAAGAACAGACGAGACCTGCAGTTCCAGCTTCGTGATCGGGTGTGGCTTCGCTCTCATCCTTACTCGAAAGCTGAACAATTCTTCTCGGCCAAGCTCGCTCCTAAATGGCAAGGACCATATAGGATTGTGGAGCAGGTGGGCCCTTTGAACTACCGAGTGGTGAAAGAGGACACAGGTGAAGATATGCGCGTTGTCCATGTCTCACGCCTTAAGGCTTGTTACCCCTCGGCTGAGGAATTGGAGGAGATTGAGCGCCGCAAGGTCCTGGAGATCTTTGAAGAGGAAAGTAAGGAGACTTTTCTCGGATTCCCAGACCCAGAAGTCTCACGGCTTAATGCCTGTGACCCCTCAGCTGAGGAGCGTGAGCGCCAAAAAGTAATGAATATTTTTGTAGAGGAAAGTGATGAGGAGACCTTTCTCGGTTTCCCCGACCAAGATCTGCCTTCCCGGGCAATGGTCGGCTTTTTCCAGGGGAGGGGGTGTGTGACGGCCCTGAATATTTCTGAACCGTCTCAAGGCTTCTCCTTCTAATAGGGCGCTTCCCCTTTAATTCCCCATTAAATAGCCAGCATCAGCTGCGCAAAAGAGAAGTTGTGATTGAGACCTGAAGGAGGATGTGTACTACCTTCAGTTCATGAAGCTTCGCCATGACGTTTGTTTGGTTGCCTTACAGTGTGTTTTGTGGCCTTAAAGCGAGTTTACCCAGGATTGGATCCACTCTGTGCGCTGTGGACTACAACTCTCCGTTGGTTTTCGTGGCCTTTCCTCCGTTGGAGGGCTGTTGGCGGATTGTCTGACTGACCGACTGACTACAACTTTTTGTATACGGTATTTCCTTTGTTTGGGGGTGATGTATACTGTGATTTATGTAGTTGTGAGGACGTATTATTCTTTGGGTAGTCTTTGATACGCTTTATAGTTGTGTTGCAAAATAAGTGTTATTTTGAGGGTATGAATATACTGGGTTTATGCTACGGACAAGCGTTGCGGGACTAAGGGCACTTGAGCCACGGAACTTATTTACCGGGCTGGACTCTTTTTATGCCCGAGGTACAGGACATTTCTAAATGAACATAAGTGCATTGATTTGTTATATTGTTGTGTGTGGGTGGGTGTGATCATTTATGTTGTGAATACAACCAAGCAAAAGAATACACTTGTTTGAAGTTCTTTCCAAGGTTTTAGGGGTTTATGAAAAGTATATTTCCATCTTGACTTTTACATAAGTCCTTTGTATTGGTGTGACTTGACGGACCAGATGGGACTCATTCCCTCCCGAACTAAAAGGAGAAACCTATGCTTTCTCTGGTAGGCACTACCTACCTGGCACCCCTAATAATACCTCAAGTCAAAACCGTTACAACACACACATACACACACACACAGCGGTACTATTACATATACCTGGGTGATTTATAACATTAGGGGGGAAGAGTAACACCCTTCTCTGGGCCTATAAACCACCCCTTTCCCTCACTCAATCCCTGTCTCTCTCACACACACACACACACACACACACACACACACACACACACACACACACACACACACACACGCCCACTCCCCTACTCCCTAAAGTAGAAACATAGGGAGAGGAAGTTGGAGGGACATTCAGAGCCATCAGGGAGAGATACTAGCAGCACAATACTTCACTATCAAAGAACACAATGTTCCCTTCTCTCTGTCTCCCTGAGTCTATACATCGGGGTTGATGGGGTCAGTGAGTCTCTCCCTGAGTCTTTACATGGGGGTTGATGGGGTCAGTGAGTCTCTCCCTGAGTCTATACATGGGGGTTGACGGGGTAAGCGAGTCTCTCCCTGAGTCTATACATGGGGGTTGACGGGGTAAGCGAGTCTCTCCCTGAGTCTATACATGGGGGTTGATGGGGTCAGTGAGTCTCTCCCAGAGTCTTTACATCAGGGTTGATGGGGTCAGTGAGTCTCTCCCAGAGTCTTTACATGGAGGTTGATGGGGTAATTGAGTCTTTTGGAGTGATTTAGATTTTAGAACATTATTAAGCTACTACATTTCACGCTCCCACAGTGGGTCGCAAGAAGTCACACATTCTATAGAGTAGTCATATGCATTCTATAACCTATGACCTATGGTAGTTGGCCATCCAGAGAGAGACGAGAGTATTTTAAAACAATATCACATCCTTGACTCAAGGGCACACTTTGTGGGGAATTTGAGTTGGATACAACTGAAAAATCAGGGAGGGGAGATCTAGATTGACGGCAACTGCAAATATCTCAGCTTAAGGTGATAATGTAACTATTCTCTTCAAGGGCAATATTCAAAACTCATGCCCCAAAACCACCAGAGAACTGCCAAGAATGGCAAAAATGAAGCCCAAACAACCTGCTGCAAGGTCATTATTTATTGCTTTTCAAGGGAGCAGCTTAAACAAATATTTGAGAAAATTTCAGAGTAAATTTCAGTGTTTGAAAGGATTGCATTAGAGATGCCGTCACTGTGGCAGCGAACGCCATGGAAACAGGATACGTATGACTGATTTACGATTGGTCTAGGGACAGAGCAGGCAGTCAATCTGCATTTTTCTGAGTCCAAATAGCACCACGTAATCTAGCCAAACAAGACTTTGAGCTAAAACTATAAATTCTGCTACGAGCTTCTCAAGTCTGAGCTGAGCTTGTATTAAAGTTGGGCCTTACGGACCAAAATCCATATTGCGATAAATTGCCTGAATTGATGCGATAACAATAACGTATTTTTTGTATTCTTTTAAACTACTAATACTAGTTTGTAGCCATCAATTGTCCCATTAACAATCACCCATATTAGCAAACTTATTTCATTTCAAACTTCACATTTCTATAGTATAGGCTACTTATCGTAATGAACGTTATTAGTAAAATGCCTGCGATAAGGGATCGGTATGGACGCTGTCGAACATTTTCTGTTTATCATCCCAGCTCTAGCTTGTAGACTTGGCCACGTCTGGATGGATGTGCTATTTTGGTGTGACGGAGACACAGTGGTTGTGGGAAGGAGACTAGGTGGCCTCTAACCTGACAAGGGTTAACGTTGTTGATTGGGTGAAGAAATTGCCACTTTAGTTACAGTACATCAACAAGCCTGGAAGAACACAGGAGGTGGTTTGTGTGTGTGTGCACATTTGTTGTGAGTGCATGCGTGTGTGAGCATGAGTGTGTGTGTGTGTGTGTGTGTGTTTCTGTCTGTGTTTGTGGGTGAGAGGTTGAGGAGTGGGTGGGCAGTGATGGTAGAGGATACAGGAAGAAGGAGAATGATATTACTTTACTCTGGTCCTGGCCTTGTGAGTTCCTGGATAACAATGGATATTCCATTTCCACATCTGTACACACACACACACACGCTGGGGACCTCTTGGAATCCAGAACCCAGCCCCTTCATTTTTCTGGAGTCAGAAAAGGATGACCTCACCAGGGCTTGGAGTGATGTTATGGCAAATATTGACTCTACCTCTCAGAGCTGGTGCACATATGCTGGGGATTACATGGTCTGCTAATTTCCTCCTCTCTTTTTCTCATTCTGTATCTCTCTGCCTCTCTTTCTTTCTCTCTTTCTCTCTCTCTCTGCCTCTCTCACTACCTTTGTTCTCTCTGTATCGCTTGTCGTCTCTCTCTCGCTCTCTCTCTCTCTCTCTCTCTCTCTCTCTCTCTCTCTCTCTGTATCTCTCTCTTGCTCTCTCTCTTCTAGACTATTAACTAAAACCTGGATCTCATCTATGATGTGTGAAGTCATACTGGGGTTCCTTCACTTTGTAAGTGGTAATGTGTGTTGAGCTGAGTGAGAAACCATATCAAGGGTCCCACCCCTCATATCATGGGAATCGCATCAGGGCGGAACCACACGGATCTCAATGCTTGAACTTGAATATTTGAATGAGGTTAATATGGTAGAGAGTTCAGTCTTATGGATCAAGGAATGGCTAGGGAATTTGAAGAGGGATGGGGAATTTGATATCAACTACTAGGGAATCTTATGTTGCTGTCCCCAACTCAACTCAAACCCTCAACCCATAACGTATACTGGGGCTGCACATCTGCTGAGACTGCTAGAGAGATTGTCTCCCTAGGCTTGAGATGGTCCTGTTTTACCAGGGCTTTATTTGTAGTGTTTGGAGAGCTCCTGTTTTCAGATCAGATCTTTGAGGAAATGAAGATGAGGTATGTGGAAGAAAGAATGCGAGTTGCGTGAGACATAGAAGGATGTGAGAGAGATATTGAACGGATACAAAGATGGAGAGATGGAAGAAGGATGGGAAGGGAAAGAGAGAGGAATCCAGAGGGATATATAACAATAGCAGGACACTGATGTCACTCAGAAAGCTATTGTGCAGATGAAGATATTGAGAGAGGGATATTGGATTATAGGGCTGGGAGTTGCCAGGGACCTCACAATGAAATATTATCACGATACTTAGGTGCCGATACTCACTTATTGAGATTCTCATGATTCTATATGTATTGCGATTCGATACTGTGATTTTATTGCGCTGTGATGTTCCAAGCATATTGCTCACTATATGTCTGCTGCATGACAAAACGAGTTCTGAGCAGTCATGGAAATAAAAGTGCTGAAAACAAATTAGCTCCATATTTAAAAAGAAGATGGAGATTTGGTGCAGGAACAGCCAACTAGCGCAAAAATAATGTTGTGATATTGTCAAAACGATATACCATCAGAAATAATATCCCGATATATAACTGTATTGATTTTTCCCCCATTACTATTGGATTGATATTAAACTATTACATGTAGCCTATCCCACAGATATCTTATGACTATCCCGCCCAACAGCCAGGGGAGAAAGTCAGTTTTCATTCAGAGATTTGGATTAAGGCTGTTGTGGATTATAAACACTTTAAGCCTTTCCATAACACACACACACACAAACACACACACACACAGGGACTTACACACGCACATACACACTCCGATAAGTAAGCAACCGAGCAACCGTCTGTTCTCAGCCACATGTTGGACTGAAAAAAAACCTCACAACTAGAAGTAGTCGATGGGTGGCAGCAAGCCAAAGCACATCCAGAGTCTCAGTTGGGTTGTTGGCTTTAGCCGATACATCCATCTTCTGCTGGGGCTGGGGGAGTTTAGGGGGAGTTGTGTAGGACCCACACCCTAAGGCCTGGCTCTTGTTCTGGGCCACAGCTCCCCAAGAAACCTGCCTCCTGGAATCCAGATGGGGTTTTGGAGAGGGAGTTTGTGGGTCTGGGTGGGTGCACGTGCATACCTGATGTATCGGTTTCCATTGTCAAAAGCTGGAGACGAGTCCCATAGTGCTAGTGAGGGACCGAAAGGAAAGGAGGATAGAGAGAGAGGGGCTTGAAGGGAGGGAGGGAGGGAGGGAGGGAGGGAGGGGAAGAGAGAGAGGCTTGGAGGGAGGGAGGGAGGGAGGGAGGGAGGGAAGAGAGAGAGAGGCTTGGAGGGAGGGAGGGAGGGAGGGAGGGAGGGGAAGAGAGAGAGAGGCTTGGAGGGAGGGAGGGAGGGAGGGAGGGAGGGGAAGAGAGAGAGAGGCTTGGAGGGAGGGAGGGAGGGAGGGAGGGAGGGAGGGAGGGGAAGAGAGAGAGAGGCTTGGAGGGAGGGGAAGAGAGAGAGGCTTGGAGGGAGGGAGGGAGGGAGGGAGGGAGGGAGGGAGGGAGGGAGAGAGGCTTGGAGGAAGGGGAAGAGAGAGAGGCTTGGAGGGAGGGAGGGAGGGAGGGAGGGAGGGAGGGGAAGAGATAGAGAGGCTTGGAGGGAGGGAGGGAGGGAGGGAGGGGAAGAGAGAGAGAGGCTTGGAGGGAGGGAGGGAGGGAGGGAGGGAGGGAGGGAGGGAGGGAGGGAGGGGAAGAGAGAGAGAGGCTTGGAGGGAGGGGAAGAGAGAGAGGCTTGGAGGGAGGGAGGGAGGGAGGGAGGGAGGGAGGGGAAGAGAGAGAGAGAGGCTTGGAGGGAGGGAGGGAGGGAGGGAGGGAGGGAGGGAGGGGAAGAGAGGGAGAGGCTTGGAGGGAGGGAGGAAGAGAGAGAGAGAGAGGCTTGGAGGGGGGGAAGAGAGAGAGGCTTGGAGGGAGGTGGGGGAGAGAGAGAGGCTTGGGGGGAGGGAGGGAGGGAGGGGAAGAGAGAGAGAGAGGCTTGGAGGGAGGGAGGGAGGGAGGGAGGGAGGGAGGGGGAAGAGAGTGAGAGGCTTGGAGGGAGGGAGGAAGAGAGAGAGAGAGAGGCTTGGAGGGGGGGAAGAGAGAGAGGCTTGGAGGGAGGTGGGGGAGAGAGAGAGGCTTGGGGGGGGGGGGGCTTGGTATGTGTCGTTGGCCCGTGGTTGTTTTTCCCCCATATTGTCATTTCCTCTGCAGTTTGAGTTGGAGCGATCCAAACAGTCCGAAGGAGAACAAACAACACCACGGAGGAGCTGGGAAGCCTAATCATTTATTCAGCGAGCCTTATGGGTGTTCCCTCTCCTCTCTGTTGTCCCCTCTCTTCTGTAGCATCTGAGAGGGTTGTCATTTGTTGTAATCTAAACATTTATCAAGAGAACCTGATGGTTCCCTCGCTCTCTCCACTCTGCACTGCAGGTATCTCTAAAGAGTAGGCTACATACTGTTGAGGTTTTTGAGTGTCCCTCTACTTTCAGTGCATCCTCTTTTAAAGAGCACAATAGAATGTTTCAGTGGGTCAATAGGTCTCAGATCAGAGGGTTCTGGTTATTCGTTGGGGAGATCCACCGTACAGATGTTTGTTTTAGGATTGACCTTTTCTGTTAAATTTCATTTTTGCGCCGTGTGTAAATAAATAAATAAATGGGAAATCTTATTCACCAGAGCTCTTGAAGTTCAAGTTTTAGAACACCTACTCATTCAAGGGTTTTTCTTTATTTTTACTATTTTCTACATTGTAGAGTAGAAGACATCAAAACTATGAAATAACTCATATGGAATCCTGTAGTAACCAAGAAAGTGTTAAACAAATCAAAATATGTTTTATATTTGAGATTCTTCAAAGTAGCCACCCTTTGCCTTGATGACAGCTTTGCACACTCTTGGCATTCTCTCAACCAGCTTCACCTGGAATAAATAAATAAATAAAACACCTGGAATGCTTTTCCAACAGTCTTGAAGGCGTTCCCACATATGCTGAGCACTTGTTGGCTGCTTTTCCTTCACTCTGCGGTCCGACTCATCCCAAACCATCTCAATTTGGTTGAGGTCGGGGGATTGTGGAGGCCAGGTCATCTGATGCAGCACTCCATCACTCTCCTTCTTGGTGAAATAGCCCTTACACAGCCTGTTGAAAAACAAATGATAGTCCCACTAAGACCAAACCAGATGGGATGGCGTATCGCTGCAGAATGCTGTGGTAGCCATGCTTGTTAGGTGTGCCTTGAATTCAAAATAAATCACAGACGTCAACAGCAAAGCACCCCCACACCATAACACCTCCTCCTCCGTGCTTTACGGTGGGAAATACACATGTGGAGATCATCCGTTCACCCACACTGCGTCTCACAAAGACACAGAGGTTGGAACCAAAAATTTGGATTCCAGAGCAAAGGATACATTTCCATCGGTCTAATGTCCATTGCTCATGTTTCTTGGCCCAAGCAAGTCTCTTCTTCTTATTGGTGTCCTTTAGTAGTGGTTTCTTTGCAGCAACTCAACCATGAAGGCCTGATTCACACAGTCTCCTCTGAACAGTTGATGTTGAGATGTGTCTGTTACTTGAACTCTGTGAAGCATTTATTTGGGCAGCAATTTCTGAGGCTGGTAACTCTAATGAATTTATCCTCTGCAGCAAAGGTAACTCTGGGTCTTCCATTCCTGTGGCGGTCCCCATGAGAGCCAGTTTCATCATAGCGCTTGATTGTTTTTGAGACTGCACTTGAAGAAACTTTCAAAGTTCTTGAAATGTTCCGTATTGACTGACCTTCATGTCTTAAAGTAATGATGGACTGTCGTTTCTCTTTGCTTATTTGAGCTGTTCTTGCCATAATATGGACTTGGTCTAGTGTATATTGGGTTATATTGGGTTATATTGGGCTATATTGGGTTATAATGGGTTATATTGGGCTATATTGGGTTATCACAGTAAGGTCTATTGGTTATTACATCCCTATGTCCCCGTCTCGTCTCAAGCTAATGGCTGTCTTCAAGTGGTGTGTGACAGCAGTCACTCAAGCGATCCATTGCTCTCCGTCAACCCTCAACACAGCACTTAAAAATACTTGATCTTCTCTCAGGTCATGCCTATGTCATGATGTACCTGTGTGTCTCAGTTAGTTATGAGTCATCCCTAAGGGCTTTGACCTTTGACCTGCTGCCTGGCCTGTCATCAAAGCTCTCAAGCCCTTACAGTCCCTAATCTCCACTTCGTGTCATCCCCCTAGACTGGAGCACTAACCCATAGCCCTCTAAAGACAGGAGTACTAATCCATAGCCCTCTAAAGATTAGAGCACTAATCCATAGCCCTATAAAGATTAGAGCACTAACCATAGCCCTATAAAGACTGGAGCACTAACCCATAGCCCTTTAGACTGGCGCACTAACCCATAACCCTTTAGACTAGAGCACTAACCCATAGCCCTCTAAAGATTAGGGCACTAACCATAGCCCTCTAAAGATTAGAGCACTAATCCATAGCCCTATAAAGACTAGAGCACTAATCATAGCCCTTTAGACTAGAGCACTAACCCATAGCCCTCTAAAGACTAGAGCACTAATCCATAACCCATAGCCCTCTAAAGACAGGAGTACTAATCCATAGCCCTCTAAAGACAGGAATACTAATCCATAGCCCTCTAAAGACTAGAGCACTAATCCATAATCCATAGCCCTTTAAAGACAGGAGTACTAACCCATAGCCCTTTAAAGACAGGAGTACTAATCCATAGCCCTCTAAAGATTAGAGCACTAATCCATAGCCCTCTAAAGATTAGAGCACTAACCATAGCCCTCTAAAGATTAGAGCACTAATCCATAGCCCTATAAAGACAGGAGTACTAATCCATAGCCCTCTAAAGACAGGAATACTAATCCATAGCCCTCTAAAGACTAGAGCACTAATCCATAACCCATAGCCCTCTAAAGACAGGAGTACTAATCCATAGCCCTTTAAAGACAGGAGTACTAATCCATAGCCCTCTAAAGACTGGAGCACTAACCCATA